>NC_069502.1:704884843-705184843 GCF_027579735.1 Bombina bombina
TTTAGCTACCTTGGACGACTCCGACACCACGATCGTAGTCAATCCTAAAATCTGTTCCTCTACATTGCGGGACTGGATGTATGTATATATGAAATCATATGAGATCTTTTATATAAGGTAATGAGTGTAAAAGTCTCTATATGAGCTAACTGCAATACGTAGTTTCATTGCCATAATATTTGTGATTTTATAATAATTATATTAAAACAAAACTCCCAGTTAATATCTCTAATATAAATAATAGCATTTAAGGTAAGATACATGAAATATGTTGCTACACATGTGTGATAGATTAGCTAGAGAATAAGGCCTATGGCAATACTTCAAGCAATTTATTTCTTCTAGGGTTGATGCAACTCACATTATTGGATTGTCCATATTAGATCTAAATCCCAGTTTAGGATAAGGATAAATTCATATGAGTGAAGGTCTAAGATGTAAGCTCAGAACAAAAGTAAATAGGTCACAGGATTACTTAAACTCAGATTTTGAATTTTAACATAGAGTGGAATTTTAAATATACTGCATGTATTGCTGGTGGAGTCAGTGCTCAGAGATGTATAACTTGGCATGATTTTTCTGTATTTTATACATAAAGCCAAATGAGTGAGTCAAACAGGGGAAAAGATCAAAATTCATATACGACAAACGGTGAAATACTGGAATATTTCTGAATTATAAGTTTACTATTAATAATAATGTGCTAGTGAATACTATAATCGTGCATTGATATCTCTTGTAGACAATTAAGATAAATGATGGATCTCAATAAGAGATCTCAAATAAAATGTAACATAATATAATTATCTTGGAATTATGTTTATAGAGTGTCAAATACTGGTGAGCTCAAAAAGTAAATATTGAGAAAGTGGAACAAAATAAAAAAAATTTTTTTGGAAAATAGGTGTGAGTGGGCAAAAATGCTGGTGAGACATAAAAGTGAATAAGGGTGAAAAACAATAATAATAGTGAGGCTTATAAATACACATAATAATTGTTGAAATCGTTCATGCCATTGGGTTTAACTGAATCTAGTAAGTAAATCCACTTACACTCCATCTTTAGCAATGCTTTTTCAATATTACCACCCCTAATTCCTAAGGATGCTTTTTGGATTACTATGTATTGTAATCCTGTGGTCGCACTAATATGATGTAATTGAAAATGTTTGGCAACCAATGTAATTTTCTTGCCCCTGTTTTTGTCTCTGTTGGCATTCTTGATGTTATTGGTATGTTCAAGGATGCGTATCCTAACTTCTCTTGTAGCCATCCCAACATAGGCCATTTTGCAAGAACAGAAAAGTACATATATGACACCTATCGTTCTACAGGAAAAATGGGAAGATAGTTTGTGTACTCTGCCAGTTTTCTCTGTTATGGTCTTAGTTTTCCATACATATTTGCACGCAGAACATGTACCACAGGGATACATTCCTGGATCTCTGTCTTTTTTCTTTACAGATCTAACAAAATGACTGGATACCAGCTTGTCTCTTAAATTCTTGGGTCTTTTGTACCCTACTGATAGTCTTTCTCCTATTACAGACTTCAGAGTTGCATCGTTCTGCAATAGTTTCCAATGATCGTTTATAATTTTGACTACTTGTGTCATCTGGGGGTTGTACGTTGTTATCAGTCTTGGATAAGACTCATTAAGGACTTTGTCTTTAGGAACCAATAATTCCTCTCTTTGAATTCTTAGTGGCTTATACTTGGCTCTTTTCACCAATTTGTGTTGCTGTATCCTCGTGTGATTAGTCTCTGTATTAAAGCAATACTTTCTGTCATATTTCGGTACTTGAACAATTACGGCGAAGGCGTAAGAATTCGCCATAAGGTATAGCTTTTAGAGTACTGGGTGGATGGGCACTCAAATTGTGTAGGAGGGTATTGGTAGCTGTTTCCTTCCTATAAATGGTGGTGTTAATGAATCCATCATCCTTTCTTAAATATTGTCAAGTCCAAAAAACAAATTTTCTGTTGGCTTGCTAAATGAGTTAATTTTATATTCATTTTATTCTCATTTAGTTTATTCATGAATTTTTCTAATTCATCAGATGTTCCTTCCCAGATGAATAGAACGTCATCTATATATCTCAGCCATAAGGGTATATGGTCAGTATATAGTTTTAATTGATCGGAGAAGACATAAAAAAGTTCCCAGTATCCAAGGAATAGATTTGCATAGGTTGCCACGCAGGCAGTACCCATCGCGGTACCTTGTGTTTGTAAAAGGTATCTGTTATTAAATGTAAAGAAATTGTGCGTCAGGATGAAATGTAACAATTTAATTATAAACTCATTATGTGCCCTGTTGTCACAGTTGTTAGTAGATAGAAAAGATTTGATGGCTTCAATTCCATCAATGTGTCTAATGTTGGTGTACAGATATTCTACGTCAGCTGTAACTAACCACATTTCATCAGTTAATTTTATATTTTGTAAAATCTGAAGTACTTCCATGGTATCACGTACATAGGAGGGTAGAGTGGTCAAATATTCTCTCAATCTCAGATCTACAAACTTACTGGCATTCTGTTAAATTTTCGTTTCCTGACACAATAGGTCTTTCTGGAGGTGTTATAGGGTCTTTATGTACTTTTGGTAGGAAATACTATGTAGCAATGTTGGGGGTTTCCCTGATTAAGTACTTTTTCTCTGAGTTGGAAATTATATTACCTTCCCAGGCATCATTGATCAAATTGTTATACAGTATTAGATACAAACTCTGAGGATTGAATATCATTTGTTTATAGCAAGAGGTATTGGATAGTTGTTTAGTAGCTTCATCCTTATACATTTGTCGTGGCCATAAAACTACATTGCCACCCTTGTCAGATGGTTTAATAATAATGATGTTGTGCCAGGATTCAATGTCTTTCAATGCATAGGATTCAATTCCATTTAGATTTTGTTGGGCATTATAGATCGGTAGTTGATCAATTTTTTTTGCATACAATCTTACAGAAAATCTGTATCTCTGGTGACATAGATAGAGAGGGAGCATAGGTGGATTTCGGTTTCAAATTTGATTTCCAGGCCTGGGAACTAGATGATACCTGATTAACTAAGATATCTGTACCCTCTTCTGATAGTTCTTGTAGAATGTCGACTGTGACTAAATCTTCTGCATTAAGGGTGTCTGGATTATAAGCGTATAACTTTTTCAGTAACAATTTTCTAGAGAATAAATGAATATCTTTAATTATTCAAATTTGTTCAGTGAATTGACTGGAGAAAAAGATAACCCCCTTGAAAGTACTGATCTGTGTGCAGAATTTAGTATATGGTCTAATAAATTAATGATTCTCAGTTGTTCATCCTTATCTTGGTGAAGGGACTCAATTCCCTCCTCCTTGTGGATTGTCTCACTGGGCCTGAAAATTTGCGTTTGTTCCCCCTGTTCTGTGTAGTCGTCTGATTGGTTTGGGTGACAGGTGGGGTTACGTTGTGAGGTGTTGTGGATAAAAAAAGAAGAGGCGGCTGTAGATAATTGTACTGAGCTATAAGTTTTAGGTCTAGCTCCTGAGGTGTTACTGGCACTATCTATGTGTTCATTAGTAATGCTGATGTCTGATTCATTGTCAGAGATATCTGTTTTGCTTTCTGACCTTATATAAAATATCTCATATGATTTCATATGTACATACATCCAGTCCCGCAATGTAGAGGAACAGATCTATGAGGGCAATCGTATGTAATTCACTCGGTATAAGTTTGTTACAAATCGGATGCTATTTTAGGGATGACTGCACCTGCATTCGTACTGTCTATATGTAAACATGATCTTCGAATCATCTTATTCCATTGACACACGCCCCTCTGATGTTAGGTGAGATAGTCCGCTGATTGGTGTTTCCATTCGGCTGACTCCACCCTGTTTTCGTCATAAGCTTTATGACACTTCAGGCCACATCACTTGATTGCTATTTCAGGCAGCCAATCGAGCGGCACCATCCTATTGACAGAGACCAATTATGCTGTGAGGTGGGCTATTATGAGCAATAAAGAGCGTCCAATAGCAGTGGTCCGCACCCCCTCTGAGGAAGCGTTCTTTGTGAAACGCGTGTCAGGGGTCCTACAGGAGTAGCTTCGCCTCTTCTTGTTGTCCTTTTTAACTTATTTACCATGGTTCAATATTAGCTAACTGGTATATTATTACTACTTATCTCAGCCAAACGGTTTTATTAAAATTATAAATATAAGATTAATTTAGCCCTCGGATTGTAAGGGCTTAGTTTATTTCAGTTTATTTTTAACTGTTGGCTGATATTTATTATACATGAGTATCTTTCCGGTAACTTTATATTTAATACCAACCTGGTTTAAGTGTTTTCAAACTTAGCCTATGCTATTGTATGATTGATTATTCCTGGTTGTGACTTAGATTTTCCAATAAAGATAGCAATGTGTGAATGAAATGGAATATTTTTCTTTCTTTCTTGCAGAGTAAGTAGATACTTCATATTGTGGAGCTAATCCTTCTATACTTAATTGTGCACTTCTCTACAATTAGTTTGGCTAGTTGTTTAAGTATTTTGATGTACCTTCCATGGTGGAGGTTTTCCCTGTACCAGATCGGGCTACAGAGATTATTGCTAAGGAATGGGAGAGGCCGGGTATTCCTTTTTCTCTATCTCCTATTTTTAAAAAGATGTTTCCTATTACTGACTCTATCAAGGAGTCCTGGCAGACGGTCCCCAAAGTGGAAGGAGCAATTTCCACTTTAGCTAAGAGGACCACTATTCCCATAGAGGATAGTTGTTCTTTTAAGGACCCTATGGATAAGAAGTTGGAGGGTTTGCTCAAAAAGATGTATGTTCACCAGGGTTGACAATGGCAACCTGCGGTGTGTATTGCTACCGTCACTAGTGTAGCAGCATTCTGGTTTGATGCGTTGTCTGATTCTATTCAGAGAGAAACTCCTCTGGAAGAAATCCAGAGTTGGATTAAGGCCCTTAAATTGGCCAATTCTTTTATTACAGACTCTTCCCTTCAGGTGATTAAACTAGGAGCAAAAATGTCAGGGTTTGCCGTACTGGCCCGCAGAGCCTTATGGTTAAAATCCTGGTCTGCGGATGTGTCATCGAACTCTAAGCTTTTGGCGATTCCCTTCAAGGGCAAGACTTTATTTGGGCCAGGCTTGGCGGAAATTATTTCTGACATTACGGGAGAAAAGGGTCATTTAATTTACGGGCCCGTTAATGACTCAAAGTCAGCATGAAGGGTCTGCCCCCAATCCGGGACCGGATCTTGTGGGGGGCATACTTTCCTTCTTCGCTCACGCTTGGGTTCAGGATCCCTGGGCGGTGTACATTGTGTCCCAGGGATAAACTAGAATTCAAAACTTTTCCTCCCAGGGGCAGGTTTCTGCTCTCAAAATTATCTGTAGACCAGATTAAAAGAGAGTCATTCTTCTGCTGTGTTCAAGACCTTTCCGACCGGGGAGTGATAGTTCCTGTTCCAATGCAGGAGCAGGGTCTGAGATTTTATTCAAATCTGTTCGTGGTTCCCAAAAAAGAGGGAACTTTCAGACCAATTCTAGATCTCAAGAGTCTAAACTTGTTCCTCAGGGTACCGTCCTTCAAAATGGAAACTATTCGTTCCATTCTTCCCTTGGTTCAAGAGGGTCAATTCATGACAACAGTAGATTTAAAGGACGTATACCTGCATGTTCCCATCCACAGGGATCATCACAAGTTTCTGAGGTTTGCCTTTTTAGACAAACACTTCCAGTTGTGACTCTTCCATTTGGCCCTGCCACAGCTCCCAGAATTTTTTCAAAAGTCCTGTGATCCTTGTTGGCGATGCTCCGGTTGCGGGGCATTGCAGTGGCTCCTTATCTGGACGACATCCTGGTTCAGGCGCCATCCTTTCAACAAGCGAACTCCCACACAGAGATGTATCCTTCCTGCGCTCTCACGGATGGAAGGTGAATCTGGGAAAGAGTTCCTTAATTCCAGCTACAAGGGTAGTGTTCTTGGGAACCATAATAGATTCCCTATCGATGAAAATTTTTCTGACAGAGGTCAGAAAATCAAAGATCTTCGACTTTTGTCTGGCGCTTCAGTCCTCTCCTCGGCCATCAGTGGCTCAATTTATGGAGGTAATCGGTCTGATGGTAGCTGCCATGGACATCATTCCGTTTGCCCGTTTCCACCTCAGACCTCTGCAGTTATGCATGCTCAAGCAGTGGAACGGAGATTATACGGACCCGTCTCAGCGATTACATCTGGATCAGGAGACAAGGGATTCTCTTCTTTGATGGTTGTCGCAGGATCATCTCTCCCAGGGAACTTGCTTCTGCAGACCCAACTGGCTGATTGTGACAACAGTCGCCAGCCTGTTGGGATGGGGAGCAGTCTGGGGATCTCTAAAGGTTTAGGGGACTTGGACTCGGCAGGAGTCATTTCTACCCATAAACATTCTAGAACTGAGAGCAATCCTCAATGCTCTCCTAGCATGGCCTCAGTTAGCTTCGGCCCGGTTTCTCAGGTTCCAGTTGGACACCATAACTTCAGTGGCTTACATCAGTCATCAGGAGGGAACTAGGAGTTCCTTACCTATGACAGAGGTAGCCAAGATTATTTGGTGGGCAGTGACCCACAACTGCTATCTGCAATCCACATTCCAGGAGTGGACAATTGGGAGGCGGATTTTCTGAGCAGACAGACTTTTCATCTGGGGGAGTGGGAACTCCATCCTGATGTGTTTTTCAGCTTAATTCTCAAATGGGGACTGCTGGAATTGGATCTTATGGCATCTCGTCAGAATGCCAAGCTCCTGAGGTACTGGTCGGGGTTGAGAGATCCTCAGGCTGTACTGATAGATGCTCTAGCGGTCCCTTGGAATTTCAGTCTAGCATACCTATTTCCTCCGTTCGCTCTCCTTCCTCAGGTCATTGCTCGAATAAAACAGGAGAAGGCATCGGTGATCCTCATTGCACTGGCGTGGCCTCGCAGGATCTGGTATGCAGACTTAGTGGAGATGTCATCTCTTCCACCTTGGAGACTTCCATTGAGGAAGGACCTTCTACTTCAAGGGCCCTTCTTTCATCCAAATCTTGTTTCTCTGAAACTGACTGCTTGGAGATTAAACACTTTATTTTATCTAAGCAGGGATTTTCGGAGTCGGTCATTGAGACCATGATTCAGGCTCATAAGCCTGTTACCAGGAAGATTTACTACAAGATATAGCATAAATATCTGTATTGGTGTGAATCCAAAGGCTACTCTTGGAGTAGAGTTCGGATTCCTAGAATTCTAGCCTTTCTCCAAGAGGTGTGGAGAAGGGTTTATTGGCCAGTTCCTTGTCAAATATCTGCCTTGTCTATTTTGTTACATAAAAGTCTGGCGGATGTTCCAGACGTGAAATCGTTCTGTCAGACCTTGGGCAGAATCAGGCCTGTGTTTAAACCTGTTACTCCTCCCTGGAGTCTTAACCTTGTTCTAAGAGTTCTTCAGCAGGCTCTGTTTGAACCTATGCATTCCTTAGATATTAAAATGTTATCTTGGAAGGTTTTGTTTCTTGTTGCTATTTCGTCTGCTCGTAGAGTCTCAGAGCTCTCTGCATTGCAGTTTGAATCTCCTTACCTTATTTTTCATTTGGATAAGGTAGTTTTGCGTACCAAGTTAGGGTTTATCCCTGAAGTGGTTTCGGATAGAAACGTTAATCGGGAGATTGTTGTTCCTCCTTTATGTCCTAATCCATCTTCTCATAAAGGGCGTCTGCTGCACAACCTAGACGTGGTGCATGCGTTAAAGTTCTATCTACAGGTGACTTAGGATTTTCACCAGTCTTCTGTTCTGTTTGTTGTTTTCTCTGGGAAACGTAAGGGGCAGAAAGCTACGGCTATTTCTTTTTCTTTGTGGTTGAGGAGTATCATTCGCTTCGCCTATGAAACTGCTGGACAGCAGCCTTCTGAGAGAATCACGGCTCATTCTACGAGGGTTGTTTCCTCTTCCTGAGCATTCAAAAATGAAGCTTCTGTGGAACAGATTTGTACGGCTGCAACTTGGTCCTCTCTTCACAATTTTTCTAAATTTTATAAGTTTGATACTTTTGCCTCGGCTGAGGATTCTTTTGGGAGAAAGGTTCTTCAAGCAGTGGTGCCTTCGGTTTAGGTTCCCTGTCTTGTCCCTCCCTTATTATCTGTGTCCTCTAGCTTGGGTATTGATTCCCAATAGTAATTAGATGATCCGTAGACTCACCATTTGAAAGAAAACAAAATTTCTCCTTACCTGATAAATTTATTTATTTCTTGAGACGATGAGTCCACGGCCCGCCCTGTTTTTAAGACAGGCTTTTGCTATAAACTTCAGACACCTCTGTACCTTGTTGCTTCCTTTCTCTCCTTTGCTTCGGTCGAATGACTGGGGTTGGAGGGAAGAGAGGTGATATTTAACAGCTTTGCTGTGGTGCTCTTTGCCGCCTCCTTCTGGGCAGGAGTGATATTCCCAATAGTAATTAGATGATTTGTGGACTCATCGTGTCAAGAATAAAGAAATGTATCAGGTAAGCATACATTTTGTTTTTATGAATATTTATTAGACCGTTATGAGTGTAACTGTATTTTGTAATGCATTTTTGATGTGTTTTGTGACACTTTTTATTCAAGTGTAAGTTAACCAGAGCTCTTTTTACTGTATTTAATGGTCTCCCCCTTAATTAAAGGTATAACAGTTGATGCAGCCAATCACAGGCCATATTAGGTGTTGATTCATTTTAGATTTAAAGGGACATGAAACTCATGGAAATTTTCGGAAAAATAAAAATGCATGCATACATTGAAACTTATTATTTCGAGCATAATATTTTTATATGCACTGCATTTTATAAGTACAGCTTTTCCAGTAAATAATAAACTAAATTTTCTATTTAAAACTTTTTTTTATTACAAACTGAACTTCATGTTCCAGATATGTTAAGAACGCGTAATCTATAAAGAATCTCTTTTGCCAGTACATGAAAACAGGCAACTCCCCCCCTCCCCCCCCCCCAAAAAAAAAACTAAGAAAAAATAAAGAAACCATCAACATAACAAAACTAGAGGTAAAGGCGTGATAGGTCTGGACAGATACTTCAAGGGAACTCAAGCCAACTCTAAAGTGAACTGAGATCTCTCTAACACAGTTAGAACATTATTTTGTCTCCTAGTCCTCCTAATGATTCATAGTACCAAACAGAGAAAATGCACTCTTTTCCATTAAAGAGATACTCCAGTCGCAAATACGGTTGTTTAGGAGGTACCCCTTAGTCCTTTTTTATTAAAGTGCCTATTTCATCAGAAGGTACTTTTTATAAAATGGGAAAGGACCACCCCTCTGGTTGTCATGCTGTTGGGCTTCCTCTCTCAGTACAAGAGAACTATAGTCCTCTCCTTAGTGATTTCTCTAAAAAGGGAAGTATTTGCCAGAAGAATGTGATTGGGTGACCAATCGCATAAGAAAATAATACTCTTGCAAGAGCTTGATCAGCATTTTCCCTGATTTTCAGGTGTCATTCTATGTATAAATGATGCCGTTGTGTATTTTTTGGAAGCAGCTTGCAATACTTGCTTAACTGAAGAAGATGCTGCTGATGGAGACGCCCTTTGTGATGATGCAGCTGTTCTAGAAGTAGCAGAAAGAGTATTTCTGGAATGGGAACATTGGAGGGAAAAGCTACTTGCACTTGCTTTGCTATAGCCCTCTTCATTTAATTCCATTGTGTGTTTTAAAGTGAAGGTCCATTTTGATGAATTAGTGCCCGGTTTTTAATAAACCTATTAAAAACAAGGGCACTTTAATTCATCAAAATCGACATTTCACTGTTTACTTCAAAACTTACCTTTTAATCCTTGCAGCAGCTCCAGCGATTCCCCTGGCTGTCGGAAGCCTCTGCAGACGTCAGAAATGACGAATTGGGCTTCCTCCAATCACAGCTTCCCCCCTCCCTGGGGGGGAATCTTGGCCTGATGCAACGCTGTGATTGGAGTAAGCCTGATTCGTCATTTTGAACCTGAGAAGACGGCTTGTGACGGGCGGAGGACGTGCTGGAGCGGCTGCCAGGATTAAAAAGTAAGTTTTTGAAGAAAACTGTGAAATTTAAATTTTGATGAATTAAAGTGCCCTTGTTTTTAATAGGTTTATTAAAAACCGGGCACTAATTCATCAAAATGGACCTTCACTTTAATGTTTTTAGCATGCAAGGATGTGTTTTGTCATCCTGCTAGCATTTGAAAAAGCAGATTTCTTTTCACCGTATTTGCAAACCACAGCAACTCAATCCACTATACCAAAGAGATGGAGACCACAGGTGAAATAAACTGAAACCTTTTTTCCCTGCAGTGCCCCCTAGAGACAGAAATGCTTATTTGAAATTTGCATCTTCAGTATTTTCTTTGTATTTCAATTGTATTCCAGGATTTGCTTGTCTTCATAAAAGTCTTCATGTTATATCGTTTTTAGACACAATATTGGAGGTTTAAATAGATGAACACCAGATCATAAAAATATTTATCATTTCTCCAACATAGGTGTGTCCGGTCCACGGCGTCATCCTTACTTGTGGGATATTCTCCTCCCCAACAGGAAATGGCAAAGAGCCCAGCAAAGCTGGTCACATGATCCCTCCTAGGCTCCGCCTACCCCAGTCATTCTCTTTGCCGTTGTACAGGCAACATCTCCACGGAGATGGCTTAGAGTTTTTTAGTGTTTAACTGTAGTTTTTATTATTCAATCAAGAGTTTGTTATTTTGAAATAGTGCTGGTATGTACTATTTACTCAGAAACAGAAAAGAGATGAAGATTTCTGTTTGTATGAGGAAAATGATTTTAGCAACCGTCACTAAAATCCATGGCTGTTCCACACAGGACTGTTGAGAGCAATTAACTTCAGTTGGGGGAACAGTGTGCAGTCTCTTGCTGCTTGAGGTATGACACATTCTAACAAGACGATGTAATGCTGGAAGCTGTCATTTTCCCTATGGGATCCGGTAAGCCATGTTTATTACGATCGTAAATAAGGGCTTCACAAGGGCTTATTAAAACTGTAGACTTTTTTTGGGCTAAATCGATTCATTATTAACACATATTTAGCCTTGAGGAATCATTTTATCTGGGTATTTTGATATAATAATATCGGCAGGCACTGGTTTAGACACCTTATTCTTTAGGGGCTTTCCCAAAGCATAAGCAGAGCCTCATTTTCGCGCCGGTGTTGCGCACTTGTTTTTGAGAGGCATGGCATGCAGTCGCATGTGAGAGGAGCTCTGATACTTAGAAAAGACTTTCTGAAGGCGTCATTTGGTATCGTATTCCCCTTTGGGTTTGGTTGGGTCTCAGCAAAGCAGATACCAGGGACTGTAAAGGGGTTAAAGTTCAAAACGTCTCCGGTTCCGTTATTTTAAGGGTTAAAGCTTCCAAATTTGGTGTGCAATACTTTTAAGGCTTTAAGACACTGTGGTGAAAATTTGGTAAATTTTGAACAATTCCTTCATGTTTTTTCGCAATTGCAGTAATAAAGTGTGTTCAGTTAAAAATTTAAAGTGACAGTAACGGTTTTATTTTAAAACGTTTTTTGTACTTTGTTATCAAGTTTATGCCTGTTTAACATGTCTGAACTACCAGATAGACTGTGTTCTGAATGTGGGGAAGCCAGAATTCCTATTCATTTAAATAAATGTGATTTATGTGATAATGACAATGATGCCCAAGATGATTCCTCAAGTGAGGGGAGTAAGCATGGTACTGCATCATTCCCTCCTTCGTCTACACGAGTCTTGCCCACTCAGGAGGCCCCTAGTACATCTAGCGCGCCAATACTCCTTACTATGCAACAATTAACGGCTGTAATGGATAATTCTGTCAAAAACATTTTAGCCAAAATGAACACTTATCAGCGTAAGCGCGGCTGCTCTGTTTTAGATACTGAAGAGCATGACGACGCTGATAATAATATTTCTGAAGGGCCCCTAACCCAGTCTGATGGGGCCAGGGAGGTTTTGTCTGAGGGAGAAATTACTGATTCAGGGAACATTTCTCAACAGGCTGAACCTGATGTGATTGCATTTAAATTTAAGTTGGAACATCTCCGCATTCTGCTTAAGGAGGTATTATCCACTCTGGATGATTGTGACAAGTTGGTCATCCCAGAGAAACTTTGTAAAATGGACAAGTTCCTAGAGGTGCCGGGGCTCCCAGAAGCTTTTCCTATACCCAAGCGGGTGGCGGACATTGTTAATAAAGAATGGGAAAGGCCCGGTATTCCTTTCGTCCCTCCCCCCATATTTAAAAAATTGTTTCCTATGGTCGACCCCAGAAAGGACTTATGGCAGACAGTCCCCAAGGTCGAGGGAGCGGTTTCCACTTTAAACAAACGCACCACTATACCCATAGAGGATAGTTGTGCTTTCAAAGATCCTATGGATAAAAAATTAGAAGGTTTGCTTAAAAAAATGTTTGTTCAGCAAGGTTACCTTCTACAACCAATTTCATGCATTGTCCCTGTCACTACAGCCGCATGTTTCTGGTTCGATGATCTGATAAGAGCGGTCGATAGTGATTCTCCTCCTTTGGAGGAGATTATGGACAGAATCAATGCTCTCAAATTGGCTAATTCTTTCACCCTAGACGCCACTTTGCAATTGGCTAGGTTAGCGGCTAAGAATTCTGGGTTTGCTATTGTGGCGCGCAGAGCGCTTTGGTTGAAATCTTGGTCGGCTGATGCGTCTTCCAAGAACAAGCTACTTAACATTCCTTTCAAGGGGAAAACGCTGTTTGGCCCTGACTTGAAAGAGATTATCTCTGATATCACTGGGGGTAAGGGCCACGCCCTTCCTCAGGATCGGCCTTTCAAGGCAAAAAATAAACCTAATTTTCGTCCCTTTCGTAGAAACGGACCAGCCCAAGGTGCTACGTCCTCTAAGCAAGAGGGTAATACTTCTCAAGCCAAGCCAGCTTGGAGACCAATGCAAGGCTGGAACAAGGGAAAGCAGGCCAAGAAACCTGCCACTGCTACCAAGACAGCATGAAATGTTGGCCCCCGATCCGGGACCGGATCTGGTGGGGGGCAGACTCTCTCTCTTCGCTCAGGCTTGGGCAAGAGATGTTCTGGATCCTTGGGCGCTAGAAATAGTCTCCCAAGGTTATCTTCTGGAATTCAAGGGACTTCCCCCAAGGGGGAGGTTCCACAGGTCTCAGTTGTCTTCAGACCACATAAAAAGACAGGCATTCTTACATTGTGTAGAAGACCTGTTAAAAATGGGAGTGATTTATCCTGTTCCATTAAGAGAACAAGGGATGGGGTTCTACTCCAATCTGTTCATAGTTCCCAAAAAAGAGGGAACGTTCAGACCAATCTTAGATCTCAAGATCTTAAACAAGTTTCTCAAGGTTCCATCGTTCAAGATGGAAACCATTCGAACTATTCTTCCTTCCATCCAGGAAGGTCAATTCATGACCACGGTGGATTTAAAGGATGCGTATCTACATATTCCTATCCACAAGGAACATCATCGGTTCCTAAGGTTCGCATTCCTGGACAAACATTACCAGTTCGTGGCGCTTCCTTTCGGATTAGCCACTGCTCCAAGGATTTTCACAAAGGTACTAGGGTCCCTTCTAGCTGTGCTAAGACCAAGGGGCATTGCTGTAGTACCTTACTTGGACGACATTCTGATTCAAGCGTCGTCCCTTCCTCAAGCAAAGGCTCACACGGACATTGTCCTGGCCTTTCTCAGATCTCACGGATGGAAAGTGAACGTGGAAAAGAGTTCTCTATCCCCGTCAACAAGGGTTCCCTTCTTGGGAACAATAATAGACTCCTTAGAAATGAGGATTTTTCTGACAGAGGCCAGAAAAACAAAGCTTCTAGACTCTTGTCGGATACTTCATTCCGTTCCTCTTCCTTCCATAGCTCAGTGCATGGAAGTGATCGGGTTGATGGTAGCGGCAATGGACATAGTTCCTTTTGCGCGCATTCATCTAAGACCATTACAACTGTGCATGCTCAGTCAGTGGAATGGGGACTATACAGACTTGTCTCCGAAGATACAAGTAAATCAGAGGACCAGAGACTCACTCCGTTGGTGGCTGTCCCTGGACAACCTGTCACAAGGGATGACATTCCGCAGACCAGAGTGGGTCATTGTCACGACCGACGCCAGTCTGATGGGCTGGGGCGCGGTCTGGGGATCCCTGAAAGCTCAGGGTCTTTGGTCTCGGGAAGAATCTCTTCTACCGATAAATATTCTGGAACTGAGAGCGATATTCAATGCTCTCAAGGCTTGGCCTCAGCTAGCGAGGGCCAAGTTCATACGGTTTCAATCAGACAACATGACAACTGTTGCGTACATCAACCATCAGGGGGGAACAAGGAGTTCCCTAGCGATGGAAGAAGTGACCAAAATCATTCTATGGGCGGAGTCTCACTCCTGCCACCTGTCTGCTATCCACATCCCAGGAGTGGAAAATTGGGAAGCGGATTTTCTGAGTCGTCAGACATTGCATCCGGGGGAGTGGGAACTCCATCCGGAAATCTTTGCCCAAGTCACTCAGCTGTGGGGCATTCCAGACATGGATCTGATGGCCTCTCGTCAGAACTTCAAAGTTCCTTGCTACGGGTCCAGATCCAGGGATCCCAAGGCGGCTCTAGTGGATGCACTAGTAGCACCTTGGACCTTCAAACTAGCTTATGTGTTCCCGCCGTTTCCTCTCATCCCCAGGCTGGTAGCCAGGATCAATCAGGAGAGGGCGTCGGTGATCTTGATAGCTCCTGCGTGGCCACGCAGGACTTGGTATGCAGATCTGGTGAATATGTCATCGGCTCCACCTTGGAAGCTACCTTTGAGACGAGACCTTCTTGTTCAGGGTCCGTTCGAACATCCGAATCTGGTTTCACTCCAGCTGACTGCTTGGAGATTGAACGCTTGATTTTATCGAAGCGAGGGTTCTCAGATTCTGTTATTGATACTCTTGTTCAGGCCAGAAAGCCTGTAACTAGAAAGATTTACCACAAAATTTGGAAAAAATATATCTGTTGGTGTGTATCTAAAGGATTCTCTTGGGACAAGGTTAAGATTCCTAGGATTCTATCCTTCCTTCAAGAAGGATTGGAAAAAGGATTATCTGCAAGTTCCCTGAAGGGACAGATTTCTGCCTTGTCGGTGTTACTTCACAAAAAACTGGCTGCTGTGCCAGATGTTCAAGCCTTTGTTCAGGCTCTGGTTAGAATTAAGCCTGTTTACAAACCTTTGACTCCTCCTTGGAGTCTCAATTTAGTTCTTTCAGTTCTTCAGGGGGTTCCGTTTGAACCCTTGCATTCCGTTGATATTAAGTTATTATCTTGGAAAGTTTTGTTTTTAGTTGCAATTTCTTCTGCTAGAAGAGTTTCAGAATTATCTGCTCTGCAGTGTTCTCTTCCTTATCTGGTGTTCCATGCAGATAAGGTGGTTTTACGTACTAAACCTGGTTTTCTTCCAAAAGTTGTTTCTAACAAAAACATTAACCAGGAGATTATCGTACCTTCTCTGTGTCCGAAACCAGTTTCAAAGAAGGAACGTTTGTTGCACAATTTGGATGTTGTTCGCGTTCTAAAATTCTATTTAGATGCTACAAAGGATTTTAGACAAACATCTTCCTTGTTTGTTGTTTATTCTGGTAAAAGGAGAGGTCAAAAAGCAACTTCTACCTCTCTCTCTTTTTGGATTAAAAGCATCATCAGATTGGCTTACGAGACTGCCGGACGGCAGCCTCCCGAAAGAATCACAGCTCATTCCACTAGGGCTGTGGCTTCCACATGGGCCTTCAAGAACGAGGCTTCTGTTGATCAGATATGTAGGGCAGCGACTTGGTCTTCACTGCACACTTTTACCAAATTTTACAAGTTTGATACTTTTGCTTCTTCTGAGGCTATTTTTGGGAGAAAGGTTTTGCAAGCCGTGGTGCCTTCCATTTAGGTGACCTGATTTGCTCCCTCCCTTCATCCGTGTCCTAAAGCTTTGGTATTGGTTCCCACAAGTAAGGATGACGCCGTGGACCGGACACACCTATGTTGGAGAAAACAGAATTTATGTTTACCTGATAAATTACTTTCTCCAACGGTGTGTCCGGTCCACGGCCCGCCCTGGTTTTTTTAATCAGGTCTGATAATTTATTTTCTTTAACTACAGTCACCACGGTACCATATGGTTTCTCCTATGCAAATATTCCTCCTTAACGTCGGTCGAATGACTGGGGTAGGCGGAGCCTAGGAGGGATCATGTGACCAGCTTTGCTGGGCTCTTTGCCATTTCCTGTTGGGGAGGAGAATATCCCACAAGTAAGGATGACGCCGTGGACCGGACACACCGTTGGAGAAAGTAATTTATCAGGTAAACATAAATTCTGTTTTTCCATGCTCTATTATTATTATTATTATTATTATTATTAGTTTGGATGTATAACATTGATACGTTTTCTGACAAAAGTGCTGCCATATAGTGCTCCAGAAACTTGCACGTTCCTTAAAGGGACAGTCTATCATAGAATTGTTATTGTTTTAAAAGATAGATAATCTCTTTATTACCCATTCCCCAGTTTTGCACAACCAACACAGTTATATTAATGTACGCTTTACCTGTGATTACTTTGTATCTTCTGCAGACTGCCCCCTTATCTCAGTGCTTTTGACAGACTTGCATTTTAACCAATCAGTGCTAACTCCTAGGTAACTCCACGGGAGTGAGCACACTGTTATCTATATAGCACAGATGAACTAGTGTTGCCTAGCTGTTAAACACTGTCCAAATGCATTCAGATAAGAGGTTGGCCTTCAATGGCTTAGAAATTATGAGCCTACCTAGGTTTAGCTTTCAACTAAGAATACCAAGAGAACAAAGCAAATTGGAAAGTTCTTTAAAATGACATGTCCTACATGTCATGAAAGTTTAATTTTGACTAGACTGTCACTTTGAACCTACCTATCGACTTTTAATATCAAACTTACTTTGCTCTCTTGGTATCCTTCATTGAAAAGCAAATTATTTTTTCTTGTCTGCTGCAATCTCTTACTCTTCCAGTCGTATTTTGTGTTATCTTTAAATAGTTTTTTTTGTTTTTAAGGTCACCTGGGGGCACACCCCTTACCAGGAAAGACAAAAAAAGACGTTCTGTAAATGATCCTGCAGCTATTATTGCTCACGCACTGAAAAAGAAGTTTGCACACAGACAGACTGAAGACTCTCTAGAAAAAGAGAATAGATCTTATGAAGAGTCTCCATTCTCCAGTCCTGAAACTCCACAGGTACAGAAACAGCTGATACTAAGTAGTAAAACGGTTACTACTGCTACTTCCTCTTCTTCATGCAAGTCGCTTATCTTGTTTACTAACTCAGGCTTAAAGGGATTCAGATATCGCATACAATTTTAATCAAATATGCAACTTACTTAAATTCATTTGGCTTCATTTTCTTGGTACCCTTTGTTGAAGAAGCAGCTATGTGCTTCTGGGAGCTAGCTGAACACATTAGTGAGCCATTGACAAGATGCGTGTATGTGCAGCCACCATTCAGCTGCTAGTTCCCAGTAGTGCATTGCTGCGCCTGAGCGTACCTAGATATGCTTGTCAACAAAGGATACCAAAAGAACAAAGCAAATTAGATAATAGAAGTAAATTAAAATTGCATGTTCTGCCTAAATCATGAATGTTTTTTACTTTGACTTGACTTCCCCTTTTAATATCTGCGGTGCATTATTAGAGAGCTTCTACAAATTTACTTTCTATTTGAAAAAATAATAATAATTTTTGAATGCATAGTTTTTTTGTTTTGTTTTTCCTCTACCAATGTTTTTTTTTTTTTTTGTTTGATTGATTGTTTTTTTCATCTGTAGTTTGGCCGTCACCTCTTAAAGCCCATAGGAAAACGCACACAGGCAAATCCTGAAAGAAAACCAACGCTTGTAAAAATTGGACCGCATGTGTAAAGTAACAAGCGAAACAATGGGGACTGTATGCCAGGAGGTTTTAGCTGCATGGATCACTGGAGCAAAGAGCTGTAGGATCATCAGTGGGATGTTCTTGAAGCACTGCTTGTTGTGCTGATTACTGTTTGTATCTCCATATTGTAAGCCGTGTGTATTTAATATTTTTTGTTTTCCTTTTTGGTTTCCCCCCCTAATCATTTGGACTTTGTTATGGCAGTTAATATACAATTTATTGAATATGTATCGTTGATTGCCTTGTATCTTAATCTAGAAATGCTATGCAAACCACATTTAGTTCTATTTAAATTTCCATCTAGTTTCATTATCGCAAAACACAAACACCAACGTACCGTATCATTTAGTTAGGGCTTGGGAGGCAAAATGAGAAAAAGACAAGCGAGTAATCTATTCAAATTATTATTATTTTTAAATATATAGATAAATCCATTTCCCCCTTTTTTAATTTATCAAGTTTGTTTTTGATCTACTCCCAAAGTTTTTTTTATTTTGGTGCTTATTTGTATTTCTCACTTCTAGGGTAGGTTTTGATAATCTGTCCTATCATAATTGTCAGTAACTTAAAGGGACACTGAACCCAATTTTTTTTCTTTCGTGATTCAGGTAGACCATGCAATTTTAAGCAACTTTCTAAGTTACTCCTATTATCAAATTTTCTTCATTCTCTTGGTATCTTTATTTGATAAGCAAGAATGTGAGCTTAGATGCCGGCCCATTTTTGGTGAACAACCTGGGTTGTTCTTGCTGATTGGTGAATTAATTTAACCGACCAATAAACAAGTGCTGTCCACAGTCCTGAACCAAAAAAATGATGCCTTTTTCAAATAAAGATAGCAAGAGAACGAAGAAAATTTGATAATAGGAGTAAATTAGAACGTTGCTTAAAATTGCATGCTCTATCTGAATCACGAAAGAAAAATTTTTTGGGTTCAGTGTCCCTTTAAAGGGATAGTAAACCTACAAAATAATGTTATATAATTCTGCGCACTGTTACTAGATGGCGTGCCCGCAATGCGCTTAGGGAAAAGGAAAAGACCTGCTCAGTAGAACCAGGAGCGGCATTCTGGAGAATTGACCTTTGTACTAAAATATCTCTAATATACTTTGATGGATAAAGTTGGTGCTAAGCTAATGTTATATTATTCTGCGATATGTGCAGAATAATATAACATTATTTTGTAGGTTTACTGTCCCTTTAAGCTTTAAAATCAAATATTGCAGTGATCTGCTGAGAAATTAAACCCAAAATGTCCATTATTGTATTTATTAACAATGTGAGATTTTATATCATGTGGATAAGTTTTTTTTTTTTTACGTTTTTGTTAAATGTAGAAGCTTGTTCATTGCGCAATATCAATGGACCCCTACAAATCAATGTTATATGAAACAGAGCTGAATTCAGTATACAGAGTGCATTTTCTTTAGATTAATATAATTTTATTACTTATCTACATATATTGCAGAGCTGGTTATGTCATTTTAACTTATTTTAGGTCTATTTTTATAGGGCTTTTAAGAAAAACTTAAAGGAACATAAAACCTAAAAAAAAAAAAAAAAATCATGATTCCAATAGAACATACAATTTTAAAAAACTTTTTAATGTACTTCTATTATCAACTTTTCTTAGTTTTCTTGATTTCCTTTGTTGAAAAGCAGTTCAGGAGTGTGCTTGTGTCTGCAGCAGTTTTGCAACAATGTTATATGTTAGCAAGAGCACTAGAGGGAAGCACTATTTCCTGTCATGTAGAGCTTCAGACATACAAATTCTACCTATCTAAATATCTCTTCAACAAACAATAACATGAGAACGAAGCACATTTGATATTAGAAGTAAATTGGAAACTCTTTTAAAATTGTATTCTCTATCTTAATCAGGAAAGAAACATTTTGGGTTTCATGTCCATTTAAAGGGACATTAAACCCAAAAATGTTCTTTCATTATTCAGATAGAGGATATAATTTTTAAAAAGTTTCCAGTTTACTTCTATTATAAATTTCATTCTCATGTTATTCTTTGTTGAAGAGATACCTAGGTAGGTAGCGTGCACATGCCTGAAGCCCTACACGACAGGAAATAGTGCTGCCATCTAGTGCTCCTGCTAATGTATAACATTGCTGTAAAACTGCTGCTATATAGTGCTGCAGACACGTGCACACTCTTGAGCTTACATTTCTGCTTTTCAAATAAGGATAACAAGAAAATTTGATAATAGAAGTAAATTAGAAAGTTGTTTAAAATGTTATGTTCTCTCTAAATCATAAGAGAAAAAAATTGGGTTTAATGTCCTCTTCATATTGCGCACTCATCCAAAGTCACACATGCAATCCCATCAATGGAGAATGTATACGGCTGCTTTTTCATGTGATCTTTTTGCTTACTTTTGCACAAGGAAACTTTCTAGTTGCTGTATATAATTTTGTTTGGTTTCTGAAAGAGTTTTCATGTAAATACGGTTTTAAAATTAAACTCTTAACCACATTTTTGTGTCTACTTTTGACATCTTTGGCATCATTTTGTATTCTGAAAATGGTCAATTCCAAGGGCCATGAAATAATTACTGTTGGAAATGTACTTCTCACTTTTAACCTTCTGTATTCTTAAAAAATATATATATATATAGGGGGGCTCATAGATTTTAGATACATTTGAGAGTCCCAGTTATATTACATTGATATAAATAAAGGTTTGATTATTTGCATAGAATTAATGCAATGTATATACTTTGCAAATGAAGATTGGTGTCTAGACCACTGATTATGTGCATCTCTGGCCCAAAATAAAGACATGAAGACAATTCAGCCACACTTGTTAACAAAAAATAAATACATCAATGTTTTTTTGTAGTCTACAATGTACCGACCATATAGCTACACTGCAAAACTAATAATGATCTATGTTCACCATACAAAGGGGCTTTACCAGTAGTTTATTATTAAAATAATAAGACAGCAGACTGGAAGGGCAATTCAAGATGAGTTTTAGGCGGTCACCAAGGCAATTAAAATCAACATATGGTACAAAATCATGTCAGGTGGGATTGCACTGTGTCAATTCCTCTCCCCGTAAAACGCAGAGAAATGTGAGCTGCCCTATTTGAGAGAGGTGATTTAGAGGCCCTCGCTTAAAAGAAGAGGTTTTATGTCTTTATAGCTGTGATCATCATATCAAAGTATATCTATTGTTTTTCACTAGCCAGACTCCACCCACTAGTTTCCTTTTTTGGAGGAACTTTTTACTGGAGTAGACAAAGCTAGCCACGGTCATTAGGTTGGCAAACTCTTCATTGTTTGGCAGTTCCTTTTCAGATAATCTCTGCTGTATCCAATTAGGGACAGATATGTGGAATGGTTAGGCTTGTAAAGATTGCCATGTCCTTCTCCATTGGCCAGAAATTGAACTGCATTTTCAGATTCTAATTACAGGTAAAGGGGGCATAATAAATAATAAAAGTACATTACAAAGTTGATTAAAAAAACATAATTTAACATTAGATATCAAAATTTAGGCATGGGCTACAATTGAGCATTTGTTACTTTTTATAGAAACAAATGCAGAATATATGTTTCTATCATTCATGCTGAATTTTTGCCTATACCTAATTTAAAATCTTAAAGTCTTCACTGTCTCTTTTAAAGAGCTACTAAATTCAGAAGAATTGGATCATTTAAAATGAACTGTAGAATATTTTCTGGCAAATTTCCGTTGATCCAATTTTCTCTCCCCCTGTATCATGTGGCAACTATCAGCCAATCACAAAATGCATATACAGTGCATTCAGAAAGTATTCAGACCGCTTCATTTTTTCAACCTTTATTTTAAAATGTTTTTTAATATATATAAAAACATTTTTACATCAATCTACACTTCATACATGACAGAGCAAAAAAAACAACTGATTTTTGATAACTTTGCAAATTTATTACAAAGAAAAAAAATGATCCTTTCAATCTTTGTCAGGTTGGATGGAACCATCGGTGAACAACCTTTTAGTTTACAAGATATGACGAGTCCACGGATTTCATCCTTACTTATGGGATATCGCCTCCTGGTCAGCAGGAGAAGGCAAAGAGCACCACAGCAGAGCTGCATATATAGCTCCTCCCTTCCCTCCCCCTCCAGTCATTCTCTTTGCCTGTGTTAGTGATAGGAAGAGGCAGAGTGAGGTGTTAGTCTTAGATTCTTCAATCAAGAGTTTATTGTTTTAAAAGTGGTACTACTGAGTGCTGCTTTATCTGGGGTGTAGCCTAGACCAAATCACTCTCTTCAGTTAATTAGAGAAGCATTTGGTGGCTTCAAAGCAATGGGAACTGGTGGGACATAATTCTCACTGCACCTCCATTACTGTGATGCCCTAAGCTACTCTAACTCTGGTCTCATCTTTCTGCAGGACTACAGGAGGGACCCATTGGACCTCTGAACCCTGTTGAAGCTGTCTTGCTGTCGGACAGCAAAAGAGGTAAGTGCAGTCTTTCTTTCTCAATAAGATATTCCTCAAGGGACCTATATACCTCAGGGTTTCTGCACTTATATATGTTAATGGGAATCAGGGCTCTGTCAGTGTAGAGCTTTTCCCTGACAGCTTGTCGCAGTGATCTCTTTTATGGGGACTAGGTCCTTTTCACAAGCTGGCTGCACATATTTTTATTAACATAAACTTTGGTTTTGTTTCACTCCCAGAGCTTTGCCGAAGTGTCTCCCTAGCACAATGGTCGGACTCGATACTGCCTAGTATGCTGGGGATCTGGGTTCCATACCTAACAGATATGCCCTTAGTTATTGTGAGAATATATTTACCGGGCGGTTGTGTGCTTCCCTACAGGTTTTTTTTTTCTTGTTATACAATAATGGCGACCGGGAGGTGTTTCCGCCCACGATGGGCAGGGTTTTTGGTCCGATCAGACTGTTCTTTAGGGCAGCAAGCTATAGGAATTCTTTGTCACTAAACCAATATAGTTGTGTACATATATGGTTTTCAAGTGATATGGGTAATATTAAAACGCATGGCCATATGTAATGGAGTATGGTCACCGGTCGGTACGCCCACGAGGGGCGGAGTTTCTGTAGAGCGCCAAAGTAAAGGGCGCCAAGACCGCTTCTTCCTCCTTCATTCACAGAGTGGAGGGCCTTAAATTGTTTAACATTGTTCCTACTTTCCATGTTATGGGTTAGCAAGGAATGGAGATATCTAGTTTAAAGCGCTTCCTTTCCTGTCACTTCCGGTCTCGAAAGTTATGACACTGCGGTTCGTCTCTCCTAAGGACACATGGAGCCAGTCTCACCTAACACATGGTGGTCATAAGTGATTTCGGCTTGTCTGTGTCAGTTCATCCACTGACTTGGGATGATAATGCACATAAATAATAGTCACTTTGGTGTTTAAAAGGCAGTATATATTTTTTATGTATTAATGCTTGTTTACAGTGTGGTACCATTGGTCAACCCATGGATCATGTTTTAACCCCAATTTAGTGACCAAAATGATTTTCGCCCCACAGGCAGTACTCTGCGGTTCCCTGCAAAGCAATATTTAATTATAACAATATTGATTTTATTAATGGATTTTTTTGTACAACAGAAATAAGGCATCCTTTTAAATTTACTGAGGAAGTAACATTTTTTCTCTGTAAATTTTATTACACAGATTACAGGGGCTTATTTGTTCCTCCTTTATGAAGTAGGATGGTACAAATGATATTAAGTCGGTCATAGACACAAAGATGAGTCTCTTTCAGATTTAAAGAGACAGTACTATTTTTGTTCTATGTACATTATAATTCATGTCTTTCAAATGTTTATTGTTGCTCATCCCTTCTAGGAAAGAAACATTTTGGTAACATAAGTTTCAGTGATAAACTTTATCCTTTTACTGGCACCTTGCCTACCTCCTAGGATTGGCAGGTGTCCAATCTGACATGTAAATTCTGAAGCTATGTGATCCAATATTGCACGCGAATATCGTTTGCTTTTGTACATTAGAGTAAATACTCAGGTTTTTAACAGTTCAAGTGATAGTAAGGGTCTTTTTTTATTAGGACTTTACTACTGTTCCTTGGTGGGCATTCATCCTTTGTGACTTAGGATGGAATGGCAACACTCAACAATAGAGTTTCCTTTAATATATAGAAAAGGAATTGAAGATTTTAACTTGGCTTTTTCAGTTATAAAATTTCTGATCTTTACCATTTAATTTTTTGACTATTCCTTACAAGGAGTAGACCCTGTTTAGGGCCTGACTTGAAGGAGATTATTTTAGACATCACGGGAGGCAAGGGTCTCCTCCTCCCTCATAAAAAAAAAGCCCAATCAGAGAGAGCGACAGAAATTTTCGTTCATTACGAAATTTCAAGGGAGTTCCTTCTTCCTCTTACGCTAAACAGGAAGGTGATTATTCACAAACCACTTGGAAACCTAACTAGTCTTGGCACAAGGGTAAACAATCCAAGAAGCCAGCTGCTGCTACCAAGTCAGCGTGAAGGGTTGGCCCCCGATCCGGGATCGGATCTAGTGGGGGGCAGGTTTTCTCACTTTGTCCAGACTTGCATAAGAGATATTCAGGATCCTTAGACACTAGAAATTGTGTCTCAGGGGTATCAGTTGGAGTTCAGAATTTCTTCCCCCAGAGGAAGGTTCCTTCTTTCTAGATTATCTATCGACCAGATAAAGAGAGAGGCGTTCTTACGTTGTATAGGAGACCTTTTTTTCCATGGAATAATATGTCCCGTTCCCACAACAGGGACAGTAGTTTTATTCAAATCTGTTTGTAGTTCCCAAAAAGGAGGGAACATTCCAACCCATTTTAGATCTCAAAAGTTTAAACAAGTTTCTCAGAGTTCCATCCTTCAAGATGGAGACTATTCGGACAATTCTTCCATTTATCCAGGAGGGTCAATATATGACTACCGTGGACTTAAAGGATACAGATCTTCATATTCCTATCCACAGAGATCATCACCAGTTCCTGAGCTTTGCCTTTCTGGACAGTTTGCGGCCTTCCTTTCGGGCTGGCCACAGTACCCAGGATCTTCACGAAGGTTCTAGGGTCTCTGCTGGAAGTTCTCAGGCCGCCGGGCATTGCAGTGGCGCCTTATCTGGACGATATTCTGATCCAGGCGTCGTCTTATCAGCTGACAAAGTCTCATACCGACATTGTTCTATCCTTTCTAAGGACTCACGGGTGGAAGGTGAATCTAGAAAAGAGTTCACTAATTCCACAGACAAGGGTTCCTTTCCTGGGAACTCTAATAGACTCTATGTCCATGAAAATTTTCTTGACGGAAGTCAGAAAGTTAAAGATTCTGAATACATGCCGATCCCTTCAGTCCAATCCTCGGCCATCAGTGGCTCAGTGCTGGAGGTAATTGGATTGATGGTGGCGGCAATGGACATCATTCCGTTTGCTCGTTTTCATCTCAACAACTGAGCATGCTCAGGCAGTGGAATGGAGATTATGTAAATTTGTCTCCTCAGATAGATCTGGATCAGGAGACAAGAGACTCTCTTCTTGGCGGTTGTCACCGGATCATCTGTCCCAAGGGACGTGCTTCCGCAGACCCTCATGGGTGATAGTGACAACAGACACCAGTCTACTAGGATGGGGTGCAGTCTGGAATTCCCTGAAGGCTCAGGGTGTGTGGACTCGGTCGGAGTCTCTACTTCCCATCAATATTCTGGAGTTGAGAGCAATATTCAATGCGCTTCAGGCTTGGCCTCAGTTGGCTTCGGCCAAATTCATCCGATTTCAGTCGGACAACATCACGACTGTGGCTAACGTCAATCATCAGGGAGGAACAAGGAGTTCCTTAGCGATGACAGAAGTATCCAAGATAATTCGGTGGGCGGAGGCTCACTTTTGTTATCTGTCAGTAATCTACATCCCAGGAGTGGACAACTGGGAAGCGTATTTTTTGAGCAGACAGACGTTTCATCCAGGGGAATGGGACTCCATCTGGAGGTCTTTGCCACCCTGATTCTCAGATGGGGCAGACCGGAGCTGGATCTTATGGCATCTCGTCAGAATGCCAAGCTCCCGAGATACGGATCCAGGTCCAGGGATCCTCAGGCTGAACTGATAGATGCCTTGGCAGTGCCTTGGTCATTCAGCTTAGCTTATGTGTTTCCACCGTTTGCTCTCCTTCCCCAGGTGATTGCTCGGATTAAACAGGAGAGGGCTTTGCTGATTTTCATCGCTCCTGCATGGGTATGCCGATCTGGTGGACATGTCCTCTCTGCCACCGTGGAAGCTTCCATTGAGGCAGGACCTTCTTGTTCAAGGACCCTTTCTTTCATCCGAATCTAGTTTCTCTGCAGCTGACTGCTTGGAGATTGAACGCTTGATTTTATCTAAGTGAGGGTTATCTGATTCGGTCATTGATACCTTGATTCAGGCACATAAGCTTGTTACTAAAAATTATTTACCATAAGATATGGCGTAAATATCTTTATTGGTGCAAATCCAAGGGCTACTCATGGAGTAAGATTTGGATTCTTAGGATTTTATCTTTTCTCCAAGAGGGTTTGGAGAAAGGGTTATCAGCAAGTTCCTTAAAGGGACAGATTTCTGCTTTATCTATTTCGCTACACAAGCGTCTGGCAGATATTCCAGATGTTCAGTCTTTTTGTCAGGCTCTGACTAGAATCAGGCCTGTGTTTAGACCTATTGCTCCTCCTTGGAATTTGAATTTAGTTCTTAAGGTTCTTCAAGGGGTTCCGTTTGAACCTATGTATTCCATAGATATTAAATTGTTATCTTGGAAAGTTTTATTTTGGGTTTCTATTTCTTCTGCTCGCAGAGTTTCTGAGATTTCGGCATTACAATGTGATTCTCCTTACCTTATTTTTTTATTCCGATAAGGTAGTGTTACGTACCAAACCTGGTTTTCTTCCTAAGGTTGTTTCCAACAAAAATATTAATCAGGAAATTATTGTTCCTTCATTATGTTCTAATCCTTCTTCTAAGAAGGAGCATCTTTTACATAACTTGTACGTGGTCCGTGCCCTGAAGTTTTACTTGCAGGCGACTAAAGAATTTCTTCAATCATCTTCATTATTTGATGTTTTTTCTGGTAACCGCAGGGGCCAGAAAGCTACGGCTACCTCTCTTCTTTTTGGCTGAAGAGTATCATCCGTTTTGCATATGAGACTGCTGGACAGCAGCCTTCTGAAAGAATTACGGCTCATTCCACTAGGGCTGTGGCTTCCTCATGGGCATTTAAGAATGAGGCTTCTGGTGATCAGATTTGCAAGGCTGCAACTTGGTCGTCTCTTCACACTTTTTTCCAAATTTGATACTTTTGCCTCGTCCAAGGCTGTTTTTGGGAGAAAAGTTATTCAAGCAGTGGTGCCTTCCGTTTAGGTTCCTGTCTTGTCCCTCCCTTTCATCCGTGTCCTATAGCTTTGGTATTGTATCCCATAAGTAAGGATGAAATCCGTGGACTCGTCATATCTTATAAAAGAAAAGGAAATTTATGCTTACCTGATTAAATTGTTTATTTTACGATATGACAAGTCCACGGCCCACCCTGTCATTTTCTAAGACAGGTCTTTCTGATTGTTAAACTTCAGTCACCTCTGCACCTTGGCTTTTCCTTTCTCTGCCTAATTTCGGTCGAATGACTGGAGGGGGAGGGAAGGGAGGAGCTATATATGCAGCTCTGCTGTGGTGTTCTTTGCCTCCTCCTGCTGACCAGGAGGCAATATCCCATAAGTAAGGATGAAATCCGTGGACTCGTCATATCGTAAAAGAAATAAATTTATCAGGTAAGGTGAACCTCTGGCCGCCCAGTATGAGTTCCTGAGCGCTCTGGACTAGGTTTTCACTAAGGATATCACTGTATCTGGCCATGTTCAACTTTGCCTCAACCCTGAACAGTCCTTCAGTCCCTGCCGCTGTAAAACACCCCCACAGCATTATGTTACCACCGCCATGCTTCACTGTTGGGATGGTATTGCGCAGGTGATGAGTGGTGCCTGGTTTCCACCAGACAGCTTGAAATTGAGGCCAAACAGTTCCATTATCAGACCAGAGAACCTTATTTTTCACAGTCTTAGGTGCTTTTTTGCAACTTCCGAGCAGGATTTCATGTGTCTTGCAATGAGGATAGGATTCCATCTGGCCACTCTGCCTTAAAGGGACACTAAACCCAAATTCTTTCTTTCTATCATGATTCAGATAGAAAATATAATTTTAAACAACTTTCCAGTTTACTTCTATTTGCTTTGTTCACTTGTTATCCTTTGTTAAATGAGCTACAATGCACTACTGGAAGCTAGCTGCATGCATTTGTTGAGCCTATAACATGAGGCGTATATATTTGCAGTCCCCAACCAGCAGTTCCTGAGCCTACCTAGGTATCCTTTTCAACAAATGATACCAAGAAAAGAAAACAAACTAGATAATAGATTATGTAATTGTAAACAACTTTCCAATTTCCTTCTATCTGAATCATGAGAAAAACATTTGGGTTTCATGTCCATTTTGTCCCTTTAAAGCCCAGGTCATTGGATTGTTGCAGTTATGGTTGTCCTCCTGCAAGTTTCTCCCATCTGCATAGATGATCTCTGGAGCTCAAACACAGTGACCATCAGGTTCTTGGTCATCTCTCTTACCAAGGCTCTTCTCACCCAATTTGCTCAATTTAGCTCTGGCTTACAACTCTAGATAGAGTCTTGGTTGCTCCAAACTTCTTCCATTTAAGAATTATGGGGGCCACTTTGCTTTTGGGAACCTTCAATGCAGCAAAAATATTTGTAGCCTTCTCCAGATATGTGCCTCTCTGAGCTCTGCAGGCAGTTCCTTTGACCTCATGGATTGGTTCTTGCCCTGATATGTATTTTCAGCTGTAAAACTTTATATATATACAGGTGTGGGCCTTTGTAAATCATGTCTAATCAAAGTGTAGAAACATCTCAAAGATGATCCAGAGAAACAAGTTGCACCTGAGCTAAATTTCAGGTGTCATAGCAAAGGGTCTGAATACTTATATCAATGTGAATTGAGTTAATTTTTTTTTTCTTTTTAAGAAATTAGCACAAAATCAATTTTTTGTTTTGTCATTATGGGGTATGATGTATAGATTAATATGGAACAAAAAAATATTTTTTTAGCATTAGGCTGCAACATAACAAAATGTGAAAAAAATTAAAGAGTCTGAATATTTTCTGAATACATTAAAGGTATATACTGTGCACTTTTGCTCAGTAGGACCTGGAGCCTCAGAAAGATTGCATATAAGACATGTGCACATTTTAATAATGGAAGTATATTGGGGGGAAAAAAATCATTAAGACGACTCCTTTTTTTTGTTTGTGTCAAAATTCAGATACAGGTATTCATGTTTTAAATACTGTATATATTTTTATTTTTAAATATTTTATTAAATTTTTTTTTGAGTAAATTGCAAGCTTACATAAAAATCAAAGTTTATTATATAATTTACGACTAATTTTTACTGAAAAACCTTGATAGATGTTTTAGCAAGGTGAACAGATTCTCAATGTGGAAATGTAACGTATTAGTTTGAAATAGCATAACTCAAGTACTGTTGTTTGCCATGTATTTTATAGAAAATGGCAAAAATGTGCGCATAGAAAAAAAATTGTCGGAAGATTTGTTTCAGGTTTACTCAGGGTTTCTTTCAGAAGTTTGTTCTGATAGGCATTTGGATTGTCAGAATATTCAGTAAAGAAATTTGCTTTTCACAAAATGTGTTCACTGTTATTCCCCTATGGGAAGCAGATAGAAAACTAGTTTTAACGAAACCTTACATTATGGAATGCCAAGAACTAAACTTTAAAGAACGTATCTTTCAATGCTAACAGAGACAATAGAACATATAATAACTAGAATAATTTTTATACATAAATCACATTCATACACATCTGCTTCAAAACAAGGTTGTAGTTATAAATTTAGAGATCTGTTTACAAAGACCTTGGGAAATTCCTTCAACATAAACAAGAGCAGTGTCTTTCTTAAGCCCGACTTAAATGGTAGAGATCTCCCTTGCAAATAATGCTTTGGTGGAGGGAGGGAATTTTGGTGAGATGCACAATGGTGTTGGTTATCATGAAGTGTGTCAGTAGTGCAACGAATTCCAACTTGTAGGTTTCTATTTCTTATCTTGTGTACACTAGGTATTTGCAAAGAATTTTAGCTGACTTTCAGACGGGCCTCCAACCTGACCCTGTCATCATGAATTCTTGCGTCTTGGACATATCCAGGCCAGAAACAAATGGAAGGATACAAAACTAAGCAAAAAAAGAAATGTGCCAAACTTTGTTGCACACCGTGGCTAGCTAGTCTCTAAGGATTTCACATTGACTGAGGTCCACTACAGATCAGGGCCAGCAGGAGCGGCAAGAGGCAGCAGCATTACTGAAGTAGGCTTCTAGATTATAGTACACATACCCCAACAATGAACCTCCAAGTAAGGAGAACAAAGATGTTCCAAAACTCTCTTGGACAAAACAGCTAACTGTTCCCTAAGACTTGGCATTGACTGATGTCCACCGCAGCACCACAGAGCAGGTACAGCAGGAGTAGAAGCAGGCTGCAGTGTTGCTGATGTAGTCCTCTAGTTTATAGTACACAAACCCCAACAATGTACCTCCAAGGAATGCCCACAAAGTCTTGTGAAAACTACTTTGGACACAACAGCTAGCTGTTCTCTAAGGATTTGTCATGATGACCACCACAGCCGCAGTGGAGTCCTAGGAGGAGCCATATCCAGCTGCAGCAATATGAGTAGAGGCTTTTAAATATAATCAGCAGCAGCACCGGAAAATAGGAGGTGTTGTGTCAGGCAGCACAGTTATTGGTAGAGGCTTTTACTTATATAGCAGAATCACTGTGGTCTATAGGATCCCATCAGGCAGGAGAAGTTTTGGAGGGGATTGAAGGGGAAGTAGGCGTTTACATTAAGTAGAATTCACTGCAATGAAGGTGAGCAGCAAACTGAGACCATGATTATGAGGGCTGGCCAGGGCAATCCTATTGTGCTGCTAGAGGCCAAAGTATTTAAAGATACTGTGTTCAATCATCATCTAACATTCAATAATGAAAGCCAGACATTCCAACATGATCAGAATTGTCCTACTATGATGCTAATCAGCAATCCAATAGAACAAGATGTGAGGGGGCGCTATATATATATATATATATATATATATATATATATATGTATCTAATGAGATTGCTTGGATTATATTAAAAGCATTATAAATGGCATATATGAAACATACATTTAAATGACATATAAATCAAACCATATAATTCAATATTCACGGGTAATGGTAGTCCCAAATAGAGTCCCATTAGGGATATTGAAGTGATAGCTGTATGGATAGTCAAACAGAACAAATGATCCAACCTGGTTTGAGGAACCCAAAAAATCAGCAATCCATCAGCTTTATTCCTAGCAGCATTGGCCAAACTAAACTCTGTTTTCTTGGTGAACTCTAGGGCAGTATGGTTATTATTGCAAAGCTAAAAATGAAAGGAATTGATTGAAGGACAGTGACACTCACTAAGCACAAGCGGTATTGGAGGGAAGGGGCATTTACATTGGGACAATCATTGACATCAACAGAAATGACATTCTTGGAACAGGAAAAGAGGTTCCCAACTTCTCAGTGACAAACTTAAAATGCTTAAGGACTGACACTAAATGACCAATAATTACCCACTCATCTCAGCTGATAATGTGCTATGATCTGTGTTAAATATATTGCAAAGTGGGTGACCACTGGTATTTGGGAATCGGGGTTCATTTCTAGAGTGGGAGCCTGAAAATCGGATATTAGGCTTCCCTTGAAGAAAGCACCACTAACCAGCTGACCTATCAATTGTGTATAATAGGAGGGTTTTAAATATTGCACAGGAGCTGCAGAGTCTAGGAGGAGCAGTATTATTAAGAGTTGGGTAGATTTTACATTACATAGAATAAATCCTAAGGAAGGTGAGCAGCAAAATCAAGAGCAAGTTGTGCAGCAAACCCATGATTGGGCTGCAACACCAGACAGCAGCTCTTGGGAAGCTCCTTGAGTCTTCCAGTCATTCTCCATCACTTTGGTCACCTAAAGAATATTTTGCCAGCATGTATCTAACTTATTTCCAGATTTACACATAGTTGGAAAGCTGTAGCAAGTTTAAAAGAAGTGACACCTGAAAAATGGCAGGTAGATAAAATATTTACCCAGACACATTGTAAGCTAGGCAAAAAAAAAAAACTACTTATTTTCTGACCTCTACCCCATTGTTTTTCATTGTTCTAATCCCGGTTAGTATTTTTTACAACTTGTGTCTCACTGCTCCATGTGGAGAGAGTTTGGGTTGAGAGATACCCAGGTTTACAAGGTTTTCACATTGGCAAACCAGTAACATTGATAAAGTTAATGTATACGCACTAAAACACACATCAAGGAGACTTCCGGTGGGCGGAGCTAGCGGCTGGCAGCAGGAGTGAAGAGCTCCGTGAATCTGCCTAACCTAAATGACATTTACTGCTGCCGGCCGGCTTATCCCACATTATTGCCTTGCTGGGTAGCCCCCTAAGATACCCCAGCTGGCCGAAGTAGCATCGTGTAGGGCAGAAAGATCGCCCTTGCCCTGGAAGGCTAAGTTAATTGACCCACGTGGCGCGCACACAAGCGCAGGTCGGCGCCATCTTGCCGGAGCCCTCCCCGACTCCTCTGTGTTATAGCTCAGTCGGAGCCCTTAGAAGGACATCGGCCTTCAGAACTGCTGCCGGGAGGAGTAGATGAGAAGTGGGGACGTTGCAGCAGATTGGATCGACGCTTGCACCCCAGGTCATGTCAATCCGGAGCCCGGATAAAAGGTACCCCAAGGGACACTTCCCCCCACACTCATGAGAGACTTTTAACCACTTTGGTCACGCATAAGGAGTGATATAATACAGACACAAGTACACCCATTTTTCACTTCAACTAGCTCCAGCTTATTACCAATAATTCAAGCCATCACATCTTCATTTTGGGACTCAAACCACTAGCAGTTGTACTCTCCCCAGGGCTACATCAGCTATCACTTTCTCCTGGTGCCCCTGTGACTGCTGGGGGTGATTTACATTAACAAGTGCATATTCAGTGTCTGGACTCTATGTAGTGCACTAACCTATGCTACAGCTATATTTCAAACTATCTGAGTATTTCAAATCTTGCAGCTGTTGTAGTGCAAGCTTTCAAGATCATAATTGGGACTCTCTGGCTGTGAGTGTGAGATCTGCTAGAGGGTGAGGAAGCAATACAATTTTCTCTTTTTTAAGTGCATATTCAGTGTCTGAACCCTAAGCAGCGCAATAACCTGTGCTCCAACTATATCCCATACTATCCGAGCACTTCAAATTTTGCAGCTGGTATAGCTCAATTTTTTCAGGATCATAATTGGGATCCCTTAGCTACGAGTGAGAAATCTGTTTGAAGGAGAGGGAAGCAACACAATCTACATAGCTGGTATAGCTAAATTTTTGTCATTTCACTTCTCCAGCCTGGGATGTGATATCTGCAATCATCTTATTTGTGTTTACTTTTTCTTCTATACTCCATTCCCCCTCCATCTCTTCCACCCATTTGCAGCAGTACACAGCTCAACAACGCCACCTGGTGGATTCTTCACAATATTACAATATTTTCAGACTTTTCTGCATTTTGTTCTATGAAAGTAGACGAGTATTTCCACAGGCTGCCCTTGCCTTTAAGTAGCACCATGAGCCACCGATCAAAAAACCTGGAAAAAAGACAAAAGACTCTATTAGAAACACAGGCCAACCCTCCATTTGCAGATACTGAAGGCAACTCCTCAGGAGACCATTCCTCACTCCTGCAGGACCTTAAGGCATTTTTTTTACCAAAAATGGATAGCTTGCAGACGGGTGTTGACACCTTGACCAGCGAAGTGAGGCTTTTCTCTGCACGCATGTCAGCTGCGGAACAAAGAATCTCGGGGGTCGAAGACAGACAGCATGAATCAGACATCTCGCTAAAACGCCTACTGAAACAAAATCAGCAACTAATGGATAAAGTGGAGGACTTGGAAAATCGTAGCAGACGAAATAACCTCCGAATCATAGGAGTCCCTGAATCCATTAAAGATAAGGATCTGCTAGAATTTGCTGCTATGACCCTTCCAAAAATCTTAGGCCTGCCTCAGGACTGTCTGCCTCTAGACATAGAAAGATCACATCGCATAGGCCCCAACAGGCATTTGGAAAATTCCAGAGAGAGGCCACGACAGGTGATTTTTAAATGCTTGAATTTCCAGGATAAGCTGGCGATCCTACGAGCCTACAGAGCGACCAAGGAAGTTATCTTTGAGGACCACCGCATCTTGCTTTTTCAGGACTTTTCAGTCGAGGTTACCAAGAGACGCAAAGACTTTGCTTCCATTTGCTCCACTCTGCATGACCAGGGGCGTAAATTTGCGCTCATGTTTCCAGCCACTCTAAAAATCCAGAGCATGTCAGGCCCCAAAACCTTCCATTCGCCTGCGGCAGCACAGGCATACCTGGCATCGGAACGGAAACAAGACAATGGATGAAGAGACTCTAATAAGTATCAATGTTCACAGTTTCTTTAATTGCACATCATGTTTCTTATAATGTGTATCTTGCTCTTGCGGGGTCTGTGGTTCTGCTTGTATTCTCCAGTTTCGTGTGAGACCGGATACACGACCCCGCAAATGACAATTTGCTATTTCTGCTGTTGCACTGTTTATGCAGGTTTGTGTTCTTTTGCACATAGAATTATTATGGTTGGGAAACAATATTTAGTGTACTTTAATCCTGTTTTCTGTATGGGTTCTATCAAGATAATTCTTAGTTATTGCTGGTTTCTCCTATGCCTCCTTAAGTGCTTTAACCCCGCCTCGCCCCTTGTAGACCTTTGTGGGGACCTTATGTTCGCCACATGCCTTCTGACACTAGTGCCCGTTGATGTCGCAGTACTGTTTTGGGCCTGCCATATTGATACCAAGCACAAATTCCTTCAATACTCGCCGCCACCTCCGCCACCGCCCCTACCTCATTGTCTACAATCTATTCCCTGGCACATATTGTCTGCACAAAACATTGGTATGATTATTCTCTCTAAAGCTTTACTATATACCTTAAGGTTTCATATGGCTTTGTCACCCTATTCCCACCTTCCCATGGGCCGGCTCCTAGAGCTGAGATGTCATAATATCTGCTGTTGTTCTTTGTTCTTACTACTCCTCTGGTTTCCTTATAAACAGATTATCTCTAGGACAGGAAGCCTAGACATGGGCGCAGCCGTGATTATGTACCTCTACCTCATATGTATCATTAACGCAATCATGTTTTCTCATTTCTTAGAGATTTCCTGGTTTACTATAGACAATGTTATGTATAATCTTACTGAAATTTCATTACAATTACTCATGTTATGTACCAAACATTCTGATCTGTTAATTCACATGGTTGCCTCATTTGATAATATCTTGCATCTCAAAAAGTGCCTGCTTATAACTATGTTTTCTTTTTGGATCCGTCCTCAGATCATTTCTGGAGCACTTGTGGTCTCTCCCCCCATGGGCACGAATTTAGAGAACATTGCCCCTGTTCCTTTCTTGCTGGTGAGTCAATCTCTTGGGTTCCAACTTTTTGGATCTCCATTTAAATTCCACACACATGGTTTTCATCTCACGTGGAGGGCCTTTGACCTCATATGTCCCAGACTAGTCGTCCAAGAGCAAAGACACACACCGCGCAGCTCACTTTTTGCACTAGCCCACTTTTACCTTATACTAATACCATATGGCCATAAACCTTAGGCTAACTTCCTGGAATGTTGGGGGCATTACGTCCCCCGCAAAGAGGAGCATGATCCTACAACAGCTTAAAAAACTCCATACTGATATAGCTCTGCTCCAGGAGACCAAATTGACTTCTGAAGAACATGAAAAACTGAAAGTTAGATGGGTAGGTCATATCCTGTATTCCCCTACTGAAAGTAGGAAAAGAGGGGTGGCCATCCTGGTAAGAAAGGGACTCCAGGTATCTTTTTCACAAGTAGAGATAGATAAGGACGGTAGATATATAATTGCAATTCTAAAAGCAGGGAATCTGGAATATACTATATGTAATGTTTACGGTCCTAATGAATTCTGCCCTTTCTTTTGGTCCTCTCTAATAGCTAAATTGGCCACTTACGCTGCTCCTATCATTTTGGGGGGGGATTACAACTTGGTCCAGGCCCTCCCTTTGGACAGGTTTAGGGACCCGGCATCAGCTAGCTCCTCAGGTTTCTCACACTCAAGATATAAGAGGGAGGTCTCATTGATAAATAACTTAAAGACTACTTTAAATCTTGTAGATGTATGGAGAATACTAAACCCATTGGAGAGAGATTATACTTGTCTGTCTAAGACACACAACACCCTTTCACGAATAGATTATTTCCTCACCTCCTCTGTTATCACACCTCAAATCCAGCATCCGACCATAGAACACATAACGATTTCAGACCATGCCCCAATTCATTTCTTACTTCAGCCAACACCCATGAGACCCCCAAGTAGATCCTGGAGATTCCCTTCTTATCTATATCACGACATGAATTTTCGTCAACATCTGAAAAGTGCGTGGGTAAATTATGCCTCAGATAACGACCAGCACAAAGAGGACCCCAACTTGTTTTGGCACGCCTCCAAGCCCGTTATGAGGGGCTCTATCACCTCCTTCACTGCACATCACAATAAAAGTATTAAAAAAATTGATGAGACATTTTTAGCAAACCTTACTGAGGCATATAATGAGTACCTCTCTAACCCCACTCCTGGATCTAGGAAACTATATTATGAGCTTAAGATGGCTAGAGATACATACTTAGCTCAGCAGAATATCAATTTTGATATACACAGACAGGGACGGTACTTTCGGCATGGCAACAAGTCGGGTAAGTTGCTAGCAAATTTAGTCAAACTCTATACGCCTAAATCACACATACTGGCCATAAAATCTAAATCACATCTAACTTCAAACAACAAAGAAATCATGTCAGAATTTATTAAATATTACTCCTCCTTATATACCAGCCAAGAGATTAGCTTAGAGGCTAAGCAAAGCTTCTGGGATGCTACACATATCCCGGCTCTCTCAGAAGAGCATAACTCACTACTTAGCGCCAGCATTCTACCCCAGGAAGTAGTTAAAGCTGTGAATAGAGCCAAACTCGGAAAAGCGGCAGGCCCTGATGGGCTACCTGTAGAGTACTATAGACTTCTTGTGAATGAGATGGCCCCAACTCTTGCCTCCCTATATACCGCATACTTGGAGGGTTCCTCTCAAATAGATGCCAGATTCACAGAGGCAAACATCTGTCTCATCCCTAAGCCTGATAAAGATCCCACAGATACCTCCTCATATCGCCCAATTTCGCTGTTAAACAGCGATTATAAACTACTGACCAAAATTTTAGCTGACCGGTTGGCCCAGATTCTTCCCTCAATCATACACACAGATCAGACCGGGTTTGTAAAAGGGAGATCATCAGTGATCAATATCAGGAAAACATTGGCAATTACCTCCTATTATTGGTATAACACCCATTCCTCTAATCCTGTAGATCTACAAGACGCCTGTCTCCTCGCCCTTGACGCGGAGAAGGCGTTCGACAGGATTGAATGGGATCATTTGCATACGTCACTAGAAAAATTCGGCATTTCAGGCAACTTTACAGCTTTTCTCCAACGGCTGTATACAGCCCCTAAGGCATCTTTGATAGTTAATGGGGAGCTCTCCCCCTCATTTGTATTGCAGAGGGGTACCAGACAGGGATGCCCGTTGTCCCCTTTGCTCTTCGACCTAGCCATAGAACCCCTTGCATGTCACATCCGACAAAAATGTGCGGGATTAGACGTTTTAGACCATAAGCAACATCTGTCGCTGTATGCAGATGACTTGTTGTTATTTATAGGCAATCCTGCTACCAACTTGAATCCCCTCTTAGAGGTAATTAAGACTTTTGGAACTTTCACAGGTTACAAAATTAATGTCAACAAATCTGAAGTCACGTGGCTGCAAAATAAGCAAAACACCACTTTGACAAACACCACTCTTAAAATGACAGATGGCTCATTTAAGTATTTAGGCATTCATATACATGTGAATCCCAATAAATTATACCAGTTAAATCTGTCAAATACTATAAGCAACATAAAACTTTTACTCTCGGGTTGGTGTAGTTTACCCCTATCTCTTATGGGCCGAATTCACTTGTTTAAAATGGTGGCGTTGCCCAAACTCTTATATCCTCTGCAGATGTTACCTCTCCTTCTTACCAAACAAGACACCAAGTCAATACAATCCGCTCTGGGGCAGTTTATCTGGAGGGGCAAGAAACATAGGATAGGACAAAATTACTTAGCGATGCCCCTGGAAAGAGGAGGTCTTCGTCTCCCGAACATTTTATGGTATAACTGGGCCACTCTGACTAAACTCATACTAGATTGGCTTGTAGATGACAATCGATTCACTGTCCCTGCCTTAGAAAATAGTTTGGTTAAACCAATAAGCTTGGCCTTCCTGCCCCATGCAAGCTTCACTTCACTACCCTCACACATACAGTCTCACGTATTATATAGGGACCCGCTTAGGGCTTGGGCCAAGTTGTGCAAGTTGTGGGGGGTAGACAATTCAGTGAGTAAGCTCTTGCCGATTCAGGGTAACCTAAATTTTCTCCCTGGATACACCACAAAAGCATTTCGGGAGTGGCGTGATCAAAAGCTCACAAAGATTAAACAGCTTATCAATCCTTTGACTCTGGAAATTGTCCCTTTTCAGGATTTAAGGGATGTGTTTGGTCTCCCAAGCTCCCATCGCTTCGCATACTTTCAGTGCAGACATTATATCACTAAGTTAAAAACAGAGGGGCGCCTTCTCAGGGAGCCTACCCAGGTTGATAACCTATGTGCGCTAGCAAGGCAGGGTTCATATAAAATCACACACACATACAATTTAATCTTAAAACATTTTGAAAACTCAGCTATGTGCGGGCTTATATCTAAATGGGACGGTTTTACTGATTTATTAGTTAATGAAGAGCTTATTCACACAAGTCTGAGAAAAATACAGTCAGTCACCATTTCTGCCAAGTTGAGGGAGTCACATCTAAAATTCATGCATCAGGCCTACATAACCCCGCACCTCCGCTCTAGATGGGTTCCTGGAGCTAGTGATACTTGCCCTAAGTGCAGTTTGGCTTCACCAGACTGGCTGCATTTGCTTTGGAATTGCCCCAAGCTACAGAGCTTCTGGCTCAAGATATCATACTGGCTCACAAAAGCGACAAACACCCAGATAGCTCTCTCACCTCAACGTATTATTTTCCTAACCCTTAATGATAACCCACCCTCTTATGACAGCTTAGTATCCACAGTAATAGTTTTGGCGAAACAAGTGATCTTGGAGGGTTGGGCTAGTAATAAAACCCCCCCTCTCCAAAAGCTTCTTAGAAATATACATACGCAAATGCTAATAGAACAGGCAGATGTGAAGGGTGATCCGGAAAAACGAGTAAAACGCTTCATACTGAAATGGGGAACCTACCTTCTATATTTACCGGAAGCAGTTAGGGAAAGGGTCATTTACCCATTTAGAAACAGTCTTTTTATCTTAAATGAAAACCTTAAAGGAAATTGGTCTTTCCCGGCCCCCCAGAATTAATCAGTAATACTGCATTGGTGGTGCACAAACTTACCTACCCTGACGCCTTCTTTCATGGTGTCACTATTATTACCACTTCTCTCTCCCTTTCCTGCTCCTGTTGCGTGTCCATGGGGGGTGAACCAGACCGGAGTGCTCAGGTATGTTATTATGTGTTTGTATTATGCGTCTGTGTTACCTTTTGTTTGTTTATATTTCTGTTTGTTCTTGGTTTTTTTTGTTATTTTACTTATAAGAAAATGTGAACCCATACCTCTACATGGTGGAGTCATACGGGTCGTTGATTATGTGTTTGTATGAAGGATCTTGCAATGTAGTGCTTCATGTACTTTTCTATTGGACTCTTTATGCCCTACTGCCATGTATGTATTGGATTCCGATAATAAATAAAGTTATTAAAAAAAAAAACACACATCAAGACTCTTTCGTAAAAAATGTTTTTATCACTCCCACCCTGGATATAATAACAAAGGGAACACTGAATTTGACTAGAGATCTTAGCACCCCTCTTAACCCAATTGTCTGCTGCATCATCTCAACCCTTTACCTGGATGAAACACTTTAATCACATCATATAATTGCAAAATAATTACAATCTACTATCCATTACTTCTTTAACCTGATTCAAATCTCTGACATTTCACCAAGCACTCTATGTGAGACACATTTGATGTGTCAAGGGGGGCAAATTTATCAAATTTAAGGCCTTTAAGGGCAAAGAAGAGAGGGAATCATATACTGCACTTCCAGCAGAAATTCATTGTATGCTACAATTAAGGAATTCTTCACCATTAACTTTATCATAATTATCCATAGCCCTAGTCCAACAATCCTCCTCTTCCAACTCAGAAAACTTCTTAAAACATTACCACATTTAATCTCAGACATGGTCATAAAACACTTTTTTTTAGCATGAAATGTTTCCTCCTACACTGGTAGAGCTTGTAGAGTGCACAAGAGGGGAGGTTGGAGGAAGTAATTTGTGAGAGAGAGGCTGGAGGGATATCTACTTATCACAATACAGCATTAACCCCACCATAAAAAAACTGAGAATGGACTCAACCAACCTACTGCACCCTGCCAATATGGGGATGCTTTATCACCGCTCATGAAACTTCTTATGGGGCTGCTCAGTTATTGCAAACCTAGCACGCTCAAAGTAAAAAAAAAAATGTATTTAGAATCACAATCTCACACAGAATCCCTAGCGACCTGTAGAACCCAAGGCTTAGCAACACCACCATTTAAAATGTTGCATTTTTTTTTTTTTTAAATATATTTTGTACAGACTTTATTTAACAACAAGAAAAGAGTTCAGTAAAAATATTTGCGTAATTGCAGGGGACAATCTATCACAAGAATTTTCTTAATAAAGCATAGATTTACAAGAAAATGAGTTGCTCACACAAGTTACAAGTGTTTCTACTCACACAAATAAATTGCATGACACAAAATTCCTCCTATAATTTTATTAGTTTTGATCTTTCGACTTGATTGATAGTTTACAACAATACTGTTGAAAGATACAGTTATGTCTCTGGTGTAATTCTTGGCATTACTGCATAGCAGTCACATCATTGTTACACAATGAATTCTTTGAACTTGACTTATGTGAGAAAAATGCTTACTAATAAACATGACTTTTATACAAATGATTTTCTGTCCAGAGAAAAACAGGATATGCTACACAATCCTTTTGTTTCTAGTGTACCTAATACGTACATTCCAAGATAAGCGCAATCAATAATTCAGAGAACATAACGTACATATTCTGGTTTACACAGTGATGTACAATGTGTGTTATTTTAAGAAATGTAAGTGGAATTGCATTATAACATTATTTCCAAAATGATCTCATTTTTGTTGTAATAAAAATACACATAAAAAAAAAAATCTCTTGTTTTTTCATTTTTTATTAGAGAATAAGGACTGATATTCAACTTTCAGAAATAAGTTTGAGATTTATAGTGTTTTCTGTTGGGACTGTCTTTGTTTCTAAAACAATGTATGGCTTTTTTTTTTTTTTTTTTTAAATGCATCCCAAAGAAAAACTATTTATATACTGTAATCATATTTAATTTTGTTTCTAGGCCCATTGATTATTTGTGAAAGTGGCTGCGGAATAGTTATGTGCACTTAGTCCATATAAGGCTGTAAGTATGTTTCTGCTTCACTAAGTAAGATGTTTGTTAAACCGTGCACCGTAGTTAATATAATCACATACATTATTTTGAATTCTGTGCAAATGGAAATTAATTTTGTTCTTAAGAAAAATGTATAATGGCAAAAATGTATGTAATGGGCTAATTCATTTTGTTCATAGTGTAATAAAAATATTCTTATTAAAGAACTAGTTGGGTAAAGGGACAGATTCAAGTAGAGTATGTGATTTAAAACAACTATCTAATTTACTTCTATTATCTTGCTTTGTTCTCTTGGAATCCTTTGTTGAAAAGGATACCTAGGTAGGCGCAGGAGTTACTGAATGGTGGCTGCACATATATGACTCATATTATTGGCTCACCCGAAGTGTTAAGGTAGCTCCCAGTTGTGCATTGCTGCTCCTTCAACAAAAGATATTAAAGAGACAGTCTAGTCAAAATTAAACTTTCATGATTCAGATAGGGCATGCACTTTTAAACATCTTTCCGATTAACATTTATCATCAAATTTGCTTTGTTCTCTTGGTATTCTTTGATGAAAGCTAAACCTAGGTAGGCTCTTAGCCTAATTTCTAAGCCCTTAAAGGCTGCCTCTTATCTCAGTGCATTTTGACAGCTTTTCACAGCTAGACAGCACATAAACGTGTGTCACATAGATAACATTGTGCTCAATACCATGGAGTTATTTATGAGTCAACATTGATTTGTTAAAATGCAAGTCTGTCAAAAGAACTGAAATAAGGGGGCAGTCTGCAGAGGCTTAGATACAAGGTAATCACAGAGGTAAAAAATTTGTGTTTCATGTCCCTTTAACCTTATTCTAACATTCTACATAAACTATATTCATTGACAAGATAAGTGAGTGCTTTAATTTTATTTATGTGTTTATATTTTTGTATTGAATGCTGCAATCAGTTTTTAATAGTCATTAGAACTATGATTTTAGGGTATTTGTCATTTTGATTAAGTTTTAAGTGGAAAAATTTAAATCCTTAATTGGGTCTGAGACTAAAATTCTACAGTCTATTGTAATGATGCACGGAATAGAAAAAATGGTGCATTACACATCTCACACTCATTCCATTCCTTTCTTGTCTGGCACTGCATCAAATTAACTCTACTGCTGACGTTTAAAGGGACACTGTACCCAAATTTTTTCTTTTGTAATTCAGAAAGAGCATGCAATTATAAGCAACTTTCTAATTTACTCCTATTATCACTTTTTCTTTGTTCTCTTGCTATCATTATTTGAAAAAGAAGGCATCTAAGCTTTTATTTGATTCAGGACTCTGGACAGCACTTTTTTTTTATTGGTGGATGAATTTATCCACCAATCAGCAAGGACAACCCAGGTTGTTCACCAAAAATGGTCCGGCATCTAAACTTACATTCTTGCATTTCAAATAAAGATACCAAGAGAATGAAGAAAATTTGATAATAGGAGTAAATTAGAAAGTTGCTTAAAATTCAATGCTCAATCTGAATCATGAAAGAAAATTTTTGGGTACAGTGTCCCTTTAAGTGAAACAGACAGGATTCACTGTGTGCAATTTTGTCATTTATCTTGAAAGACTGTTTTCTACGCATTAAAAAGATCACAAACTAAATTTGCACTGCCTGACAGTAAAGTCAAAATTAAACATTTATGATTCAGATAAAACATTCCATTTTAAACAACTTTACAATGTAATACTAATTTCAAATTTGCTTTGTTTTCTTGCTATCCTTACTTGAAGAGTAAATCTAGCCCGGCTAATAGTAGCTTAGCAGCGTGTCTTGAACATTCTAAATTTTTATTTCATTTTAACTTTGCTGTCCATATAAAGTACAATAAAATGGTTTACACAGCTAGACAGATTAAAATGAAAATAATCTATTTGTTTAATTTGGTTATACATGGTTGAAGTGTTTTTTTTGTTATAATTAAATAGATTTGCTGTGTGTGTGTGTATTTTACAAGAACTTTAAAGGGACATGAAACTCAAAATTGTACCTTCATGATTCACAGAGAATACAATTTAAATAACTTTCCAATTTAATTCTATTTTTTTTTTTTTTAGTTTTCTTGGTATCCTTTGATGACAAACATGCCAAGGTAGGCTCAGGAGCTGGAAGCTAGCTGTTGATTGGTGGCTGCACATATGCTTCTTGTCATTGTATTACTGATGTGATCAGCTAGCTCCCAGTAGTGCATTGCTCCTTCAACAAAGGATACCAAGAGATTGAAGCAATATCGATAATAGAAGTATATTGGAAAGTTGTTTAAAAATGTATTCTCTATCAGAATAATGAAAGAAAAAAATGCGTTTCATGTCCCTTTAACTGAATAAAAAGCTAATTATTTGGCACAGGCACATCTGAGATTTTAATGCTCACAGTGTGATTATCTGATATAACTTATTATAAACCTTGTACACAAAAAAGAGGACTCTTGTTGTAAAGTGATTTTTCATGTGTATGCCCTCCCCCCACCAGGAATTGTCTAAAACAAATATAATTAATTAAAGGGACACTGAACCTAAATTTTTTCTTTTGTGATTCAGATAGAGCAGGCAATTTTAAGCAACTTTCTAATTTACTCCTATTAGCAAATGTTCTTCATTCTCTTGGTATCTTTATTTGAAAAGCAAGAAAGTTTAGATGCCGGCCCATTTTTGGTGTTGTTCTTGATGATTGGTGGATAAATTAATCAACCAATAAACATGTGCTGGACTTTCTTTTTCAAATAAAGATAGCAAGAGAATGAAGAAATATTGATAATAGGAGTAAATTAGAAAGTTGCTTAAAATTGCATGCTCTATCTGAATCACGAAAGAAAAAATTTGGGTTCAGTGTCCCTTTAATATTTTTTTTCAAAAACCAACATACTGTAAAACAGATGAATAACATTTTATATGTAAACATCATTTTTACATTTTTATTTTCAATAATATTCAAGCCCTAATTTTTTGACCTATCAAAGATTCTAAAAATGTCATCAATTCTAGTCTTAAGAGTGAAAAATCATATTAAAACATTAGGGGCTAGATTAAGAGTGGTGCGCTAACTGTTGAGCTTCGGCTATATCGGGTTCATTGCGGCTCATTGTGCACGTCAGAAGTAGCGTGATATTACCAGTTAAAAGTAAATGGGAAAGTGTGAGCGCAATCGCGACTTCAAAAGTGAGGGTAAAAAAACATAAAAAATACATTGCAAAATACAGTTACAATCATAATAACACTGATAAAAATTATAAAAAAAAATAAAAAAAATTATAAAGACTCAAAGGATCTCTAGGTCATATTTGGTGGGATTGCAGGGAGCTGAAGCCTTATTGGCCTCAAATAATTCACCATATGGAAACTACTTTAAATAGATCTATTGACCCATCCCCTTTGATTTTTTTGTTCAATTACCCCCACAAATTAACTTACTTTTTTCAAGGTAATATTAAATTGCACAAAAGGTCACAATGCTCATCGTGTTTGGAATAGAAACAGTTAATAACAAGGACTTTACAAAAAAAAACCCATTATATTAAAATGTGTAAACTTGATTTATTGCTAAATGTAGAATTTTACTGGAGCTAAACTATTTAAAGCATCATGATTCTGTTGGTAGCTTGAGGTTTCCGTCAAATGTTTAATATAGTGTGAACCATCTATTGTTTCATCATGCATTAATAGGAACTTACTTGACCTCATTTCTTGTCGTTATTAAGATTTCTCTCTCAATGGAATTGTTATTGACCGATGAGAATCATATATTGCTTGTGGATTACTTAAAGCTTTTCGGCCGTATTACAAGTGGAGCACCAAATATCTCTTTGATGAAAGTGATTTTTGCACTCCACTGTGCAATACCAGCACACGCTAATGTGCGCTGGTATTACAAGATTTCAGCAATGCGAATGCAACCTCACGTTTGCATTGCAGGGAAGCATTGCGCTCACGAGATGTGATATCTGGTTAATTTTATAAGCATTAATTACTACTGCAAGCTCGTGGTAGCAATAACCAGCTTGAGAAAGGGGCAGGAAGCATCGAAACGTTGCTCCAATAAAGGTGTTTTCTTGCATCAGAGTGCTACCTTCTTCCTTGTTTGTACAATAACCAACCACTTGTAATGGCTGATTCATTATTGCATGCCCGCAAACAGGCAAATTTGCCCATTTACGGGCACACAATAATTTATTGCTCTACTTATAATCTAGCCCTTTATGTTATCATTTTTTTTTTCTGATGATTCACATAGTTACTGTCTATCCATGTGTCCAGAATGTGGGACAATTCATTTTGATTTCTGTATAGCTGTTATTTCACTTATTTAATGTAAATGTATTATTTAAAAATGTTATAAAAATATTCAAATAAAAAAGGGCTGCAAAAGACTTTAACATAGAGATACATACACATATCTAAATATGTATATGAATGTGTGTGTATATATATATATATATACATACATACAGTCATGGCCAAAAATATTGGCACCCCTGCATTTCTGTCAGATAATGCACCACTTTCAACTAGAAAATTGTTGCAATTACAAATGTTTAGGCATTCTCATGTTTATTCCTTTTGTTTGTATTGTATGACACAAAAAAGTGGAGAAATAGCCAAATCTGACACATTCCACGCAAAACTCCAAAAATGGACTGGACAAAATTATTGTCACCTTCTCAAAATTGTAAGAAATCATTTAATTCCAAGTTTGTGATGCTCCTGTAATTTGTAATTAAACTCACCTGTATCAATTAACAGGTGCTGACAATATAGAAATCACACTGGCAACCAGTTAAAATGGTGAAAAATGTAATCAACCTTTCTGCTGTGGGTGTCTGTGTGCCACGCTGAGCATGGAGAAGAGAAAGAGCAGCAAAGAATTGTCTGAGGATTTGAGAACAAAAATTGTGAAAAAGCATGGACAATCTCAAGGTTTCAAGTCCATCTCCAGAGATCTTAATGTTCCTGTGTCCACTGTGTGCAACATTGTCAGGAAGTTTACAGCCCACGGCACTGTAACTAATCTCCCTGGATGTGGACAAAAGAACAAAAATTGTTGCCTGTGATAACCAGGACACAGATGTTCCAATAAAGTTTTGAAAAATGTCATGGTGCTGGGGGAACTTATTTGAATATTTGATTTATGGAGTATATGCAGTTACCCTAGGGTTGCCACCTCAGCCATGGTTTCTTGTACACTTATGAGTTACACATGCTGCAGGGTGTGCAGGGAGGAAACATGTATTGTGTTACTGGACAGCACTATTGATATTCCTCCCTGCAGCATGTGTAACTTATAAGTGTTCTGTATTTTAAGGGACGGGTGGCAACCCTAGACCCTATCCCAGACGTGCACATGAGATAAAGAGTTGGTACAGTGCTGTATATATGTACTGTTACATACTCAATTCATTTAGAGAAGCTGACATCCTTGCAAATGTCTATGAATCAAGGTAATTAATTCAATCATACCGACATATATCTCAGTATAACATTACAGCCCTACTTAAAGGGAAAGTAAAGTCAAAATTAAACTTTCATAATTCAGATAGAGCGTGTAATTTTAAACTTATTATAAATGTACTTTTATAATTTACTTTGCTCTCTGGGTATCCTTTGATGAAGATTATACCTAGGTACATTCAAGAGCAGCAATGCACTACTGTGAGCTGGCAGCTAGCTGCTGATTGGTGGCTGCACATATATTCCTCTTGTCATCGGCTCACCAGATGTGTTTAGATAGTTCCTAGTAATGCACTCAAAAAGATACCAAGAGAAAGAACCAAATTTAATAATAAAAGTTCTTTAAAATTACTTAAAGGGATAGTAAAGTAAAAAAATGTAACTTGTATTATTTAAACAGAGCCTGTCACAACATCCCATTTTACTTCTATTATCAAATTTGCTGTGTTCTATTGGTATCCTTTGTTGAAGTGTAAGGCTAGGTATGCGGATAGGACTTTAGGAGAATGCACGTGTCTATGGCAGTAGTGTGTGCAACTATGTATAATATTGCTATAAACATTGTTGCTTACACTGCTGCCAAATGGCTAAATACACATGCACGCTCCTGAGCTCACCTAGGATTCTTTAACAAAGGATACCAAGAAAACTAAGCAACATTAATAGAATGAAATAGAAAAGTTGTTTAAAGTTTCCCACTCAATCCAATTAATTTAATTTTGAATTTACTGTCAATTTACCATACAATAAAAAGATTCACAAAGCTGAACTAATTAACATAAAAATAATCAATTTGCTTAATTTGGTTATATATGGTTGAGGTGTTTTTTTTCCTTCTAAATAAATAAATCATTAATAATTATATTTATCTTATATTATGATTATAGTTAAATGTGTTTGTTTTAAAAAGACTATTTACTCTGGTATTCGTTGTACAATTTTAATTTGATCAACTTGTTAACTTTGCAACTGATGCTTACAAATATAACTGAACGCAAATTAAATTATGTGACAGTTTGTTTTATTTTGATTGACTTTGTGCTTATAATCACATAGAAACTACAATAACATATCTTGTATGTATTTATATATATATATATATATATATATATATATATATATATATATATATATATATATATATATATATATATATATTTCTTCTGTTATGTGTGATCAGTCCACGGGTCATCATTACTTCTGGGATATAACTCCTCCCCAACAGGAAATGCAAGAGGATTCACCCAGCAGAGCTGCATATAGCTCCTCCCCTCTACGTCAGTCCCAGTCATTCTCTTGCACCCAACGACTAGATAGGATGTGTGAGAGGACTATGGTGATTATACTTAGTTTTTATGACTTCAATCAAAAGTTTGTTATTTTACAATAGCACCGGAGCGTGTTATTACTTCTCTGGCAGAGTTTGAGGAAGAATCTGCCAGAGTTTTTTACTATGATTTTAACCGGAGTAGTTAAGATCATATTGCTGTTCTCGGCCATCTGAGGGAGGTAAAGGCTTCAGATCAGGGGACAGCGGGCAGATGAATCTGCATTGAGGTATGTAGCAGTTTTTATTTTCTGAATGGAATTGATGAGAAAATCCTGCCATACCGTTAAAATGACATGTATGTATACACTTCAGTATTCTGGGGATGGTATTTCACCGGAACTACTCTGCTAAAGGTCACTAATACTTTTAATAACTATTTATCATGTTAAACGTTTTTGCTGGAATGTAGAATCGTTTACATTGCTGAGGTACTGTGTGAATAGATATTTGGGCATTATTTTCCACTTGGCAGTTTTTTGCTTGTAATTGTGACAGTTTCGTTTCTCTTCACTGCTGTGTGGGAGAGGGAGGGGCCGTTTTTGGCGCTCTTTACTACGCATCAAAAAATTCCAGTCAGTCATTTTTATATTTCCTGCATGATCCGGTTCATCTCTGACAGATCTCAGGGGTCTTCAAACTTCTTTGAAGGGAGGTAAATTCTCTCAGCAGAGCTGTGAGAATTCTTATAGTGACTGTGCATAAAAACGTTGCTTTGTACTTCTTATGTCAAATTTAATTATTGTTATTTTACTAATGGGAACAAACCTTTGCTAAAAGTTGTGTTGTTTTAAAGTTTGATGCTATAACTGCTTTTCAGTTCATTATTTCAACTGTTATTTAATCGTTTAGTACCTCTTTGAGGCACAGTATTTTTTTGCTAAAAAAGATTATAACCAAGTTGTAAGTTTTTTGCTAGTGTGTTAAACATGTCTGACTCAGAGGAAGATATCTGTGTCATTTGTTCCAATGCCAAGGTGGAGCCCAATAGAAATTTATGTACTAACTGTATTGATGCTACTTTAAATAAAAGTCAATCTGTACAATGTGAACAAATTTCACCAAACAGCGAGGGGAGAGTTATGCCGACTAACTCGCCTCACGCGGCAGTACCTGCATCTCCCGCCCGGGAGGTGCGTGATATTATGGCGCCTAGTACATCTGGGCGGCCATTACAGATAACATTACAAGATATGGCTACTGTTATGACTGAAGTTTTGTCTAAATTACCAGAACTAAGAGGCAAGCGTGATCACTCTGGGGTGAGAACAGAGTGCGCTGACAATGCTAGGGCCATGTCTGATACTGCGTCACAGCTCGCAGAGCATGAGGACGGAGAGCTTCATTCTGTGGGTGACGGTTCTGATCCAAACAGATTGGACTCAGATATTTCAAATTTTAAATTTAAATTGGAGAACCTCCGTGTATTACTAGGGGAGGTCTTAGCAGCTCTTAACGATTGTAACACCGTTGCAATACCAGAGAAACTGTGTAGGTTGGATAAATACTTTGCGGTACCGGCGAGTACTGACGTTTTTCCTATACCTAAGAGACTAACTGAAATTGTTACTAAGGAGTGGGATAAACCCGGTGTGCCGTTCTCACCCCCTCCAATATTTAGAAAGATGTTCCCAATAGACGCCACCACTAGGGACTTATGGCAAACGGTCCCCAAGGTGGAGGGAGCAGTTTCTACTTTAGCTAAGCGTACCACTATCCCGGTGGAGGATAGCTGTGCTTTCTCAGATCCAATGGATAAAAAATTAGAGGGTTACCTTAAGAAAATGTTTGTTCAACAAGGTTTTATATTGCAACCCCTTGCATGTATCGCGCCGATTACGGCTGCGGCAGCATTTTGGATTGAGTCGCTGGAAGAGAACCTTAGTTCATCTACGCTAGACGACATTACGGACAGGCTTAGAGTCCTTAAACTAGCTAATTCTTTCATTTCGGAGGCCGTAGTACATTTAACTAAACTTACGGCTAAGAACTCAGGATTCGCCATACAGGCACGTAGGGCGCTGTGGCTAAAATCCTGGTCAGCTGATGTGACTTCTAAGTCCAAATTACTTAATATACCTTTCAAGGGGCAGTCTTTATTTGGGCCCGGTTTGAAAGATATTATCGCCGACATTACAGGTGGTAAGGGCCACGCCCTACCTCAAGACAAAGCCAAAGCTAAGGCTAGACAGTCTAATTTTCGTCCCTTTCGGAATTTCAAAACAGGAGCAGCATCAACCTCCACTGCACCAAAACAGGAAGGAGCTGTTGCTCGTTACAGGCAAGGCTGGAAGCCTAACCAGTCCTGGAACAAGAGCAAGCAGGCCAGGAAACCTGCTGCTGCCCCAAAGACAGCATGAACCGAGAGCCCCCGATCCGGGACCGGATCTAGTGGGGGGCAGACTCTCTCTCTTCGCCCAGGCCTGGGCAAGAGATGTTCAGGATCCCTGGGCTCTAGAGATCATATCGCAGGGATACCTTCTAGACTTCAAATTATCTCCCCCAAGAGGGAGATTTCATCTGTCAAGGTTGTCAACAAACCAGATAAAGAAAGAAGCGTTTCTACGCTGCGTACAAGATCTGTTATTAATGGGAGTGATCCATCCGGTTCCGCGGTCGGAACAAGGACAAGGGTTCTACTCAAACCTGTTTGTGGTTCCCAAAAAAGAGGGAACTTTCAGGCCAATCTTAGATTTAAAGACTCTAAACAAATTCCTAAGAGTTCCATCGTTCAAAATGGAAACTATTCGGACAATCTTACCCATGATCCAAGAGGGTCAGTACATGACCACAGTGGATTTAAAGGATGCTTACCTTCACATACCGATCCACAAAGATCATCACCGGTATCTAAGGTTTGCCTTCTTAGACAGGCACTACCAGTTTGTAGCTCTTCCATTCGGATTGGCTACGGCTCCAAGAATCTTCACAAAGGTTCTGGGTGCCCTTCTAGCGGTACTAAGACCGCGAGGGATTTCGGTAGCTCCGTACCTAGACGACATTCTAATACAAGCTTCAAGCTTTCAAACTGCCAAGTCTCATACAGAGTTAGTTCTGGCATTTCTAAGGTCGCATGGATGGAAAGTGAACGAAAAGAAGAGTTCTCTCTTTCCTCTCACAAGAGTTCCATTCTTGGGGACTCTTATAGATTCTGTAGAAATGAAGATTTACCTGACAGAAGACAGGTTAACAAAGCTTCAAAATGCATGCCGCGTCCTTCATTCCATTCAACACCCGTCAGTAGCTCAATGCATGGAGGTGATCGGCTTAATGGTAGCGGCAATGGACATAGTACCTTTTGCACGCCTACACCTCAGACCGCTGCAATTATGCATGCTAAGTCAGTGGAATGGGGATTACTCAGATTTGTCCCCTACTCTGAATCTGAATCAAGAGACCAGAAATTCTCTTCTATGGTGGCTTTATCGGCCACACCTGTCCAGGGGGATGCCATTCAGCAGGCCAGACTGGACAATTGTAACAACAGACGCCAGCCTACTAGGTTGGGGCGCTGTCTGGAATTCTCTGAAGGCTCAGGGACTATGGAATCAGGAGGAGAGTCTCCTTCCAATAAACATTCTGGAATTGAGAGCAGTTCTCAATGCCCTTCTGGCTTGGCCCCAGTTAACAACTCGGGGGTTCATCAGGTTTCAGTCGGACAACATCACGACTGTAGCTTACATCAACCATCAGGGAGGGACAAGAAGCTCCCTAGCAATGATGGAAGTATCAAAGATAATTCGCTGGGCAGAGTCTCACTCTTGCCACCTGTCAGCAATCCACATCCCGGGAGTGGAGAACTGGGAGGCGGATTTCTTGAGTCGCCAGACTTTTCATCCGGGGGAGTGGGAACTTCATCCGGAGGTCTTTGCCCAAATACTTCGACGTTGGGGCAAACCAGAGATAGATCTCATGGCGTCTCGCCAGAACGCCAAACTTCCTCGCTACGGGTCCAGATCCAGGGATCCGGGAGCAGTTCTGATAGATGCTTTGACAGCACCTTGGAACTTCAGGATGGCTTATGTGTTTCCACCCTTCCCGCTGCTTCCTCGATTGATTGCCAAAATCAAACAGGAGAGAGCATCAGTAATTCTAATAGCACCTGCATGGCCACGCAGGACTTGGTATGCAGATCTAGTGGACATGTCATCCTGTCCGCCTTGGTCTCTACCTCTAAGACAGGACCTTCTGATACAGGGTCCATTCAAACATCAAAATCTAACTTCTCTGAAGCTGACTGCTTGGAAATTGAACGCTTGATTTTATCAAAACGTGGTTTTTCTGAGTCGGTTATTGATACCCTGATTCAGGCTAGGAAGCCTGTTACCAGAAGGATTTACCATAAAATATGGCGGAAATACCTATACTGGTGCGAATCCAAAGGTTACTCCTGGAGTAAGGTTAGGATCGCTAGGATATTGTCTTTTCTACAAGAAGGTTTAGAAAAGGGTTTATCAGCTAGTTCATTAAAGGGACAGATTTCAGCTCTGTCCATCTTGTTACACAGACGTCTGTCAGAAAATCCAGACGTCCAGTCCTTTTGTCAGGCTTTAGCTAGGATCAAGCCTGTGTTTAAAGCTGTTGCTCCACCATGGAGTTTAAACTTAGTTCTTAACGTTTTACAGGGTGTTCCGTTTGAACCCCTTCATTCCATTGATATAAAAATGTTATCTTGGAAAGTTCTGTTTTTAATGGCTATTTCCTCGGCTCGAAGAGTCTCTGAGTTATCAGCCTTACATTGTGATTCCCCTTATCTGATTTTTCACTCAGACAAGGTAGTTCTGCGTACTAAACCTGGGTTCTTACCTAAGGTAGTCACTAACAGGAACATCAATCAAGAGATTGTTGTCCCATCCTTGTGTCCAAATCCTTCTTCAAAGAAGGAACGTCTTTTACACAATCTGGATGTAGTTCGTGCCCTCAAGTTCTACTTGCAGGCAACTAAAGATTTTCGCCAAACTTCTTCCTTGTTTGTCGTTTACTCTGGACAGAGGAGAGGTCAAAAAGCTTCTGCTACCTCTCTCTCTTTTTGGCTTCGTAGCATAATACGTTTAGCCTATGAGACTGCTGGACAGCAGCCTCCTGAAAGAATTACAGCTCACTCCACTAGAGCTGTGGCTTCCACTTGGGCCTTTAAGAATGAGGCCTCTGTTGAACAGATTTGCAAGGCTGCAACTTGGTCTTCACTTCATACTTTTTCCAAATTTTACAAATTTGACACTTTTGCTTCTTCGGAGGCTATTTTTGGGAGAAAGGTTCTTCAGGCAGTGGTTCCTTCTGTATAATGAGCCTGCCTATCCCTCCCGTCATCCGTGTACTTTTGCTTTGGTATTGGTATCCCAGAAGTAATGATGACCCGTGGACTGATCACACATAACAGAAGAAAACATAATTTATGCTTACCTGATAAATTCCTTTCTTCTGTTGTGTGATCAGTCCACGGCCCGCCCTGTTTTAAGGCAGGTAAATATCTTTTAAATTATACTCCAGTCACCACTTCACCCTTGGTTACTCCTTTCTCGTTGATTCTTGGTCGAATGACTGGGACTGACGTAGAGGGGAGGAGCTATATGCAGCTCTGCTGGGTGAATCCTCTTGCATTTCCTGTTGGGGAGGAGTTATATCCCAGAAGTAATGATGACCCGTGGACTGATCACACAACAGAAGAAAGGAATTTATCAGGTAAGCATAAATTATGTTATATATATATATATATATACATATACAGTATATGCATCCACAAGTAAAAAGCACTCACTGGGTCTTGAATAAATATAACTTATTTATTTACGTGACGTTTCAGGGTTGCCCCCGTCCTCAGACAATCATGATTGTCTGAGGACGGGGGCAACCCCAAAACGTCACGTAAATAAATAAGTTATATTTATTCAAGACCCAGTGAGTGCTTTTTATTTGTGGGATTTGTACTTTAAATGCTATCATGACATTATAATTAGGCTAAAATGTTTTTGTTTTTTTCTATCATTTCTCCAATTTTATTCTTAAAGGGCCATAATACCCAAATGTTTAAACACTTGAAAGTGATGCAGCATAGCTGTAAAAAGCTGACTAGAAAATATCTCCTGAACATCTCTATGTAAAAAAGAAAGATATTTTACCTCAAAAGTTCCTCAGTAGCCACCTCCCATTGTAAAGGATTTCTAAGCAGCATTTTAGTGTGTCTGTCCTGGGACATCTGAAGGGATGAGTATCGTGCACTCTCATCTTATTTTACCAATCAGGTAAAGGAAGTTTACAATGAAATCTCATGAGAGTCAAGTCAAATCTCATGAGATCACAGTAAAAGTTCATGACCTCAGCACTGCTGATGCTGATTGGCTGCTGTTCATTTCTTCATTTTTTAAAATTTTTTTTACCTGCAGCTGGGAGCAGTTGAGTATAACTTTTTACACAGAACTTACTCTGCTGAGCTGAGGAGATTGTGAGGTAAAATATCTTCCTTTTTTACATAGAGATGCTCAGGTGATATTTTCCTGTCAGCTTTTTACAGTTATACTGCATCAGTTTCAAGTGATTTAGCATATGAGTATTATGTCCCTTTAAATAATGCAGTTCTTGGTCCTAAATATCCTGCTTTGTTGCGTGGTCATATACTGAGCGACATACTGGCATAATGAGTACCAGTACTGGCACGTTACCTTGCATATGTGACTGGAAGGCTGGAGATTAATATATTTGCAGCTGCTGGAATCTAATTTTCACAATTATTTTGTTTGTGGGTATCTTCCATAGCCTCTACATAACTACCTACTATTACTACATAACTACCAACATTTGTCTCAATGTGGGACATAAATATTTTGCATGGTCTCTCGATATTCTGTTCTCAGTTGTTCAGTTGCTCATTAGTTGAAAGCAACAGCACCCGCAGCGGTTTGCGCATTTAGAGACAGGCCTCTACATGAGTAAAAGAAATAGCTTTTTATCTTAGGAACATACATTTCTTCAAAAAATGAAACAAAATACTTTTATAGACATGAATAATAATGACTCTTTATCATGGCATTGTTCCGTAAACTCCCTTAGTCCTCTCATCAGTTTCTGCACCTACATTTTAACGTTTTTTTAAAGCATAGCAGCTTTAGCTGTGCTATTTTGATAATATTTCACTGCCATCATTTGAACAGCAAATCATTAAACACAATAATGGCAATTACAGGTATATGAAACCCAAATTTATTTTCTTTCATAATTCAGACAGAGCATGTGATTTTAAGCAACTTTCTAATTTACTCCTATATTAAATTTTCTTTATTCTTTGTGTATCTACATTTAGCCACCAATCAGCAAGTGTTACCCAGGTCCTGAACCAAAGATGGGCCATCTCCTAAGCTTACAGTCCTGCTTCTCAAATAAAGATGCCAGGAGAACAAAGAAAAAATGATAATAGGAGTAAATTAGAAAGTTGCTTAAAATTGCATGTTCTATCTGAATCATGAAAGAAAAAACTTAGGTAACATATACCTTTAACATTGTAGGACCATCTGCACATAAGATCTGCTATTGCAACTTGGACAGAACCAAACGAGCATTTTGATTGCTGCAAGGATATAATGATCTCCGTGTTATATACCAAGCTCACAGCTAAACACACCATAAACCTGTTTGATATTTCTTTTGATAAAAACACTAATTTAGTTGAAATAGCTAAATTTAATGGGTTCACATAATAACAATGACATGAAACCCAAGATGTCTCTGTCACGATACAATTTTAAACAACTTTCCAGTTTACTGCTATTATTTGCTTTGTTCTTTTGCTATTCTTTTTTGAAAAACAACATACCTTGGTATCCTCAAGAGCAGCAATGCACTTCTGGTACCTAGCTGCTGAATGGTGGCTGCACATATATGCCTTACGTCACTGGCTTCCCCTAGGTGTTCAGCTAGTTCCCAGTAGTGCACTGCTGCTCCTTCAACAATGGATACCAAAAGAATGAAGCAAATTTGATAAAGTAGTAAATTAGTAAATTGAAAAGTTTTTTAAAATTATATCCTTTATCTGAGTCATGAAATATTTTTTTTTTTTAGTATCATGTCCCTTTAACAATTGTAGATAGGACAATATGGTTACCACACAGTATGGAAAAAATGGGCAGTTCATTAGTATATGTTTTGTGCATTAATGCAGGAATAGCTTGTTGTCACATTTAATGTGGACATTGATGAGGCTTTGTGATTATTATTTGAGTCATTTTACCCAGGATCCAAAGGAAACACTTCTCTGTGGAAAAAAAAAGTGCAGATGTTGCTATACAATGATCTATTGTGTGTCTTTCTCTTTGAATATGACAGGGAGTTAACATGTCCCTTTAACTAGCTGTTACAAGTAAATATAGATGATGGTTTGAAATATTTGAAAAAAATAAATGGCAGCACTGCATTCATTTATAAATCTGATGTAGATACAGTCACCGTGGCCGGACTTTTGGCCGACGGACACTTGGCCGACGGACACTTGGCCGACGGACATTTGGCCGACGGACATTTGGCCGAAACACAAGTGGCTGTCAGATAACAGTCCGGCACAAGATAGATAGATTTGATAGATAGATAGATACATAGATTAGATAGATAGATCAATAGATGCAATAGATACATTTGATAGATACGATAGATAGATAGATTTGATAGATAAATAGATAGATTTGATAGATAGATAGTTTCCCAGACAGAGAATTACAAAACGTGCGGCCTAGGACCCATGGTAAGGTTCCCAGAGGCAGTTGCGGCGCCCGAGGCTGTGATTAGAACAGAGCACTCTGGTAACGCATCTGCCCTCGGCCGAAATCGGAACATTCTTTAGCTTTCTGTCTGTCAGCCAAATGTCTGTCGGCCAAATGTCCGTCTGCCAAATGTCCTTCTGCCAAAAGTCTTTGCATTTTGTCAGAGCACCACAGTCACAGACCTTGCGTAGCTGAGACTTTCAATAGCCACAGCAAAAAAGCATGACTAAAACTGACTCTTGCAAACAACATTATATAAATATATGAATCCTCTTTCATATATACAGATCTGCACAACTGCCCTGTACACCAATGCTATAACATCTTGTTAAAGAGACAGTATACACCAATTTTCAGATAACTGCATGTAATAGACAATACTATAAAGAAGAATGTGCACAGATACTGATATAAAAATCCAATATAAAACCTTTTAAAAACTTACTTAGAAGCTACCAGTTTAGCACTGATGATGAGGTTAGACTGGGACACCCAGTGAAAGGGGCTGGGGAAGCAGGAAAGCAGACATCCCCCCCTATATGAAAAGCCCCTTTACACAAACAGGAGCCAGCAGGAGACTGTAGACTTGGGTCTACATCTGATACTTTGGGGCTTGGATAGGAGTCTGAAAATCAGCACAATGTTCTTAAAAAAATAAGCAAAACTATACATTGTTACAAAAACACACCCAGCCAGATGGGCTATATAAATGTATAACCTAAATATTTATGCAAAGAAAAATCTAGTGTACCATGTCCCTTTAACTCTGCAACAATAGCTTAGAATTCCGTCCACTGAATTACTTTTCTCACATTAGCATATCTCTAGGCCTCATTAAAAAATCTCAAAAGATTTTTTTATCTAATAGAAGAAAACGTTTCACGCTGTTTTTGAAGCAATGACTAGAATGTCACAGCCTACTGACTTGACTATAAGATGTTAAAGGGATATGAAACCAAACATTTTCTTTTGTGAGTCAGACAGAGCATACAATATTTTAAAAGTTTCAATTTACTTCTATTATTAAATTTGTTTAGTTTCAATGGTGTTCTTTGTTGAAGAGATAACTAGGTAAGTCTCTGGAGCACTAAATGACAGGAAATAGCGCTGCCATCTAGTGCTCTTGCAAATGGATAACATTGTTGCAAAACTGCTGCCATATAGTGATCCAGACACGTGCACACTCCTGAGCTATAGCCCTGTTTTTCAACAAAAGATACAAAGAAAACAACTGCATTTTGTTAATAGAAGTAAATTAGAAAGTTGTTTCAAATTGTATGTTCTATCTGGTTCATGAAAGAAGAAAAAATGGGTTCATGTCCCTTTAACTTTTGCTATAGATGGAGAAATATGGAACTGCATTCCTAGACTAATATATGAAATAAATAATTTCTGAGAACTTGCCCAAGTAAACTCACTACAGGTTTAGCCTGTTTAGTTCTTATTTAATTCTTATGGTGCATGGATATGAAATGTGAATGATTTTGTTGATTTAGTTTTGGTATTGAAACATTTTCCATCAATCATTTTGAACATCATCACTGACAAAACAACGTGCCCATAAATTAAACTAGAGACAAGTAATACGAATGTAACAGATCAAAGCTGTCAAACTTACAAATGTAAAATGAACCATAATCAACATATGTACTAAAATCTGATAATAGTTTAGTATAGAAGAATATTTGACTTTGTAACTCTGTACATTTAATTTTACTTTTGCTGATTTATGTGTATATGCAGTAAAAGCTACAAAACAGACTCAACCTATCAGAAGCTCTTGAATGAGAAGCATAGTTATAGGGCATTAAAGGGACAGTCAAGTCCAAAAAAAGCTTTCATGATTCAGATAGGGGGTATAATTTAAAAAAACTTCCCAATTTACTTTTATCACCAATTTTGCTTTGTTCTCTTGGTATTTTCAGATGAAAGCTAAATCTAGAACCTGGTTTCTCAACAGCCGGGCCGTGATAGCCCTGCTGGTGGGCCCTGACCTGTCATGTCCCCACTGCACACTATTACCCCACTGCACACCAGGGGCAGACTGAGACCAATCAAGGCCCCAGGAACACTGTCTCACACTGACCAACATGTATTACATTTTATGCAAATTAACCTGGTAGCCTCCCTGCCCTGCCCCCAACAGGCCCCTCAACCTCCAGAGCCAGGACCCCCAACATTAAGGGCCAGAGAAAGGGCACCCAACCTCCAGGGCCAGACCCCACACTCCATGGCCCTCACAACTACAGACCCCTGCCAGGGCCCCCACTAAACCCACACTTATTTGCTTAGTTACTGATAGGGCAACTGAAAACTCCAGCTTAAGGAATGCACCAGGATTCCATGGAGATACCATTTGTGGGCCCCCCTACTTGCTGGTCCCTCGGCCCAGGTCCTATTTGCCTGGCTGATCAGCCCACCCCTGCTGCTCACTATTTTTATATATATATATATATATATATATATATATATATATATATATATATATAAACTACTGGGCCCTGGATACGTCTAGCTAAAATTTCCCGGGCCTTGAGGTCACTTTGGTTGAGAACCACTGATCTAGAAGGTTCATATGCTAATTTATTAGACATTGAAGACTGCCTCTAATCTGAATGCATTTTGACCACTAGAGGGCATTAGTTCATGTGTTTCATAAAGATAACATTGAGCTCATGCACGTGAAGTGACCTAGGAGTGAGTACTAATTGGCTAAAATGCAAGTCTGTCAAAAGAACTGAAATAAGGGGGCAGTCTTCAGAGGCTTAGATACAAGGTAATTAGAGGTAAAATGTGTATTATTATAACTGTGTTGGTTATGCAAAACTGGGGAATGGATAATAAAGGGATTATCCTTTTTATACAACAACAATTCTGGTGTTGACTGACCCTTTAAACATACAATGATAGGTCCTGTAACAAATTTATATAAAGTATAGTAAAAGAAATGCACTATATATCATTATTGATTCTGCATGCTTTTACTGCAATGTATCTTTACAAATTGGGCTTTTTTTTCAATTCTCCCCAAAGGCTTATTTAAAATGACATTAAGCTCAAATTTTAATTCCTCATAAAATGTTTTAAATATGAATAATTATAAATACACTGTGTGCAGAATTATTAGGCAAATGAGTATTTTGACCACATCATCCTCTTTATGCATGTTGTCTTACTCCAAGCTGTATAGGCTCGAAAGCCTACTACCAATTAAGCATATTAGGTGATGTGCATCTCTGTAATGAGAAGGGGTGTGGTCTAATGACATCAACACCCTATATCAGGTGTGCATAATTATTAGGCAACTTCCTTTCCTTTGGCAAAATGGGTCAAAAGAAGGACTTGACAGGCTCAGAAAAGTAAAAAATAGTGAGATATCTTGCAGAGGGATGCAGCACTCTTAAAATTGCAAAGCTTCTGAAGCGTGATCATCGAACAATCAAGCGTTTCATTCAAAATAGTCAACAGGGTCGCAAGAAGCGTGTGGAAAAACCAAGGCGCAAAATAACTGCCCATGAACTGAGAAAAGTCAAGCGTGCAGCTGCCAAGATGCCACTTGCCACCAGTTTGGCCATATTTCAGAGCTGCAACATCACTGGAGTGCCCAAAAGCACAAGGTGTGCAATACTCGGAGACATGGCCAAGGTAAGAAAGGCTGAAAGACGACCACCACTGAACAAGACACACAAGCTGAAACGTCAAGACTGGGCCAAGAAATATCTCAAGACTGATTTTTCTAAGGTTTTATGAACTGATGAAATGAGAGTGAGTCTTGATGGGCCAGATGGATGGGCCCGTGGCTGGATTGGTAAAGGGCAGAGAGCTCCAGTCCGACTCAGACGCCAGCAAGGTGGAGGTGGAGTACTGGTTTGGGCTGGTATCATCAAAGATGAGCTTGTGGGGCCTTTTCGAGTTGAGGATGGAGTCAAGCTCAACTCCCAGTCCTACTGCCAGTTTCTGGAAGACACCTTCTTCAAGCAGTGGTACAGGAAGAAGTCTGCATCCTTCAAGAAAAACATGATTTTCATGCAGGACAATGCTCCATCACACGCGTCCAAGTACTCCACAGCGTGGCTGGCAAGAAAGGGTATAAAAGAAGAAAATCTAATGACATGGCCTCCTTGTTCACCTGATCTGAACCCCATTGAGAACCTGTGGTCCATCATCAAATGTGAGATTTACAAGGAGGGAAAACAGTACACCTCTCTGAACAGTGTCTGGGAGGCTGTGGTTGCTGCTGCACGCAATGTTGATGGTGAACAGATCAAAACACTGACAGAATCCATGGATGGCAGGCTTTTGAGTGTCCTTGCAAAGAAAGGTGGCTATATTGGTCACTGATTTGTTTTTGTTTTGTTTTTGAATGTCAGAAATGTATATTTGTGAATGTTGAGATGTTATATTGGTTTCACTGGTAAAAATAAATAATTGAAATGGGTATATATTTGTTTTTTGTTAAGTTGCCTAATAATTATGCACAGTAATAGTCACCTGCACAAACTGATATCCCCCTAAAATAGCTATAACTAAAAACAAACTAAAAACTACTTCCAAAACTATTCAGCTTTGATATTAATGAGTTTTTTGGGTTCATTGAGAACATGGTTGTTGTTCAATAATAAAATTAATCCTCAAAAATACAACTTGCCTAATAATTCTGCACTCCCTGTACTTTGACACATATTTTTTTTAATATTGCCCACTTTTTCTGTAATTTAACTGTAGCGTGGAATGCAGAAACCTGATACTCCTACATAGAAGCAAAGTGATTTGTTAATATGTGTAGGAGGAGCTTACATCTCTCCCTGATCAGCCACAGCAAGGAAAGTAAGGTAGAGAGCATCCAAGAGGCATTTAAATAAAGTGTGTCATGGGCCTGGAAAACAATACACATTTTACTAACAATTTTACAAATGAAGTTATTTTTTATTATTTTGGTTGCAGATTTTTTTTGTAATGCATAAATAAAATATTGATGTTAATGACCATATAAAGGGACAGTTTAGTCAAAATTAAACTTTCATGATTCAGATAGTCCATGTAATTTTAAACAACTTTCCAATTTTACTTTTATTATCAAATTTGCTTTGTTTTCTTGGTATTCTTTGTTGAAAGCTAAACTTAGGTCAGCTCGTATGCTAATTGCTAAGCCCTTGAAGGCCGCCTCTTAACTGAATGTACTTGACAATTTTCACAGCTAGAGGGCGTAAGTTCATGTGTGCCATCTAGATAACATTGTGCTCACTCTCGTGGAGTTATTTATGAGTCAGCACTAATTGGCTAACATGGGAAGTCTGCAGAGGCTTATATACAAGGTAATCACAGAGGTAAAAAGTATATTTATATAACCGTGTTGGTTATGCAAAATTGGAGAATGCTTCTATGCTCTACTTATTGTTATTTTTGCCCTCTAAGTAATATGGTTCTGAGACTAAACATCAGTGGTTGATCCATTTAATAAAACATCTTACTGGTCTAATTGTACTGAGTGATAAATGATAGTTTATTGTACTAGTGTGTGCAGATGTTCATTATGAACTCTAACTGTACTGCAGCAGCATTGAGGACATTGAAGCACTACTATTGGCTAGCAATAGCACAAGAGAACCCGCAACTGAGTCCCCCTACAGCTGCAATAGGTTTTCCACCTTAAAGAGCCATGATACTCAAATGTTGAAACTAGGGTTGCACCGATACCGATACTAGTATCGGTATCGGTACCGATACCAAGTACTTGCATGAGTACTTGTACTCGTGCAAATGCACCGATACTTAAACCGATACCTCCACTTACTACCCATATGCTATCTTGTGGTGTTTTTTTCAAACTGCATGTTCCCATTTCATTTAAAGCTGGAGTGGAGACTAAACTAAAAATTGTTTACTACTGTTCTGCCAATACAAATTGCTCTTAATTGTATTATTGTAGGAGAGATCACTGTACCTCGTTCAGACAAACCCCTGAAGTACTGGGCAGTTAATAAACTGAGATTTCCAGCTCTGGCTAAAATGGCCCAAAAATATCTTTCTGCCCCATGCAGTAGTGTGGAAAGTTGAACCTCCTTACTGATAGCAAAAACAGACTTATAGCTGAACATGCAGAGATGCTTCTGTTCTGGTCCTAAAAAAGAACTTGCCACTAACTTTTGAAAAATTATTCTAATTGCTAGATTGCCTTTTATACTACTAGTTCTCATCTTGCACAATTATGTTCAAAACATACTGTACTCTGAGGAACATCTTAGCTTATATAATTGCAGGAAGAGTACTCATAGGAAAAATTAAGTTAATCCCAATGAACACTCATCCTGCAGTTATAGGACTAGATTTAGATTACATTTGATTGGTAAGCTTTACCAATGCTCTCTTCACATTTCCAACTCCATAGCCTTTAATGAAGTAGGACATGTAATGAGAGCATTGGTAAAGCTTACCAGTCAAATGTAATCTAGCCCATAGTGTTGTTCACCATGATTAAACAGTGCACTGTTCTATTTTTTACTTTTATGGCACTTTTGGTTGGTTGCAATTTTATATTTGTTATTTATTGTTGTTGTTAATATATTTTATTGTAATATTTTTATTTCTAAACATGTGACAAACTTTGTGACAAATAAAACCTGTTTTATTATTTCATAATGTCTTTTGAGCTACAGTCCTTCATAATTATAAAGAAGGAATCTTAAATATTTAGTCTGTATTGTGCTTGGTAAACTGTCACATGACATTAAAAAAAAGTATCGGTAATTGGTATCGGCGAGTATTTGAAAACAAGTATCGGTACTTGTACTCGGTCTTAAAAAAATGGTATCGGTGCAACCCTAGTTGAAACACTTGAAAGTGATGCATCATAGCTGTAAAAAGCTGACTAGAAAATATCACCCAAACATCTCTATGTAAAAAAGAAAGATATTTTACCTCAAAATGTCCTAAGTATTCACACCACTCTGTAAAGGACTTTAAGCAGCAAATCAGTATGTCTGTCCCGGGACAGGCAAGGGAGTGAGCCTCATGTTATTTCCCTATTCAGTTTAAGGAAGTTTACTATAAAATCTCAAGAGAGTTAAGTCAAATCTCATGAGATCACAGAAGAAGAGTTCATGACCTCAGCACTGTTGATGCTGATTGGCTGCTGTTCATTTCTTCATTTTTTTTTTACCTGCAGTTGGACAGCAGTTGAAGTATAACTTTTTACACAGAACTTACTCTGGTGAGCTGAGGAAATTGTGAGGTAAAATATCTTCCTTTTTTTACACAAAGTCTCAGGTGATATTTTCCTGTCAGCTTTTTACAGTTATGCTGCATCAGTTTCAAGTGATTTAGCATATGGAGTATTATGTCCCTTTAATAATATCCACAATCAGATTATATTGTAGCCCTTGTGGAGTGCAAGTGAAGTTCAGTTTGTGAAATACCCTCTGTCTTACTTCTTTTTTTTATTCTTTCTATGAACTAATGATGAAAACTGAAGGATTGATGAAAGACATAAGTGAATCATATGGAGACAGCAACAATTGAACGACATGACAATTTTAAAATTTAAGGCCTTTATCTGGAAATAAGAGCAACATTAGAAATAATCTATGTAACATATTTACAAAATACTATATTGTTTGTTAAAGGTAACAGTATTCTGTTCACAGTGCCATTATTTGTACATGTAGCAGTCCCACAATAAATCAGTATTTTGGCATGAGAAACAGTAGCTCAGTATATACAGAAAATATACAGGTGCAACTATACACGTTGCAATAAAACTGCAAAAACGTTTTGTAATACAAACAATAAAGCGCCCATGTGTTGCAAGCACACTACCTTATCTCGCCATCATTACATTTACCAATTTGCACTACCAATTAAATGTCCGAAACACCACTTAACAAACAGGTGCTAACTGTACAAAGTCTTGGTAGTGCTTCAATTAAAATCCCCAATTGTGATTTAGAAAATACAAAAGTTAAAAAGAATAAAATAAATCACAGGTGATTCTTTTAAGTATTAATAAAACTATGTTCTTTAGACGTGTTTTAAGAGTCCTGTTCATGCTGGTGTTCATATGGGTTCAATAAATGAGGTTTTTTTGTCGGCTGGATATAATGTCGCCCTACAAGTTAGAGCACTTCTGAAAGATGGTGTAAAAAAGTTTTTTTTGAAGATACTGACCACTTCTCCTGTAGAAATATGGCAGCCAAGTAATGCTAGACACAAGGTTCCTTCAGGAAAGAAGCATCCCTGGATATGCGCGTTTCACCCCAGTTCATCAAAATGTTAAAACTTTATTCAGTTATCTCGTAATCAGGGATGTTAATTTAAACTGTAATGAGATAACACAGAAATGCTTTGAAGTATTGGCCCAACAGGATACCGTAAAGTGGGAGGGCAACCCGTTAGCTCCATCTTGATTACTTTGCTCCATCTCATTTACCGTCTTGAGCTTGCCTTTTTCCAAGCTGTTGATAAAATCAACCACAGCCCACCTGGGCTTTTTTATTTGAAAGCATTGTACACTGCAAGGAATATGGCAGCAATGCTACAGAGAAGAGTTTGAATGTGGCACTAAGGGGCGCCACCTTCGCCAAACATTTGGTCCTCTTTGCTTTCTTGTCCTAAGTGATCATTGCTTTTGCTACGCTGCTTGTGCAGTAGCGCTCTCCACTTTGACTTGTTCTTCCTGAGATGGTTAATCATATTTACAGACAATGGTGAATTCTCTGTAAACCTGACCCACTCCACAAAAAGGGGCTCTGCTATGTAGGATATGAAACCTGTAAAAACATAAACATTAGCATTATTTATGAGACAAATTATAAAAAAAATACCTTGGAAAAAATGCTATTTACAATATATATTGGTTGACAATCTCTAAAGACTGTGAAACTTACTTTGTTTCACTTACATAACATACATTTTTATTCTCAAGTTATGCCTTTGAAAATATTCATCCAAATATTTTAGCCGCAAACACAAGTCTCCCTCCAAAGGGATTAAACACAGTGGCGCACTAACGTTAGTCTGAATGCAATATTGAAATATCACGCCTGCGTTAACTTGCACTCATTTTACAAGTTGAAAGTTAGTACGACCGAACGAGCGCAAACTAAATTTGCGCTTGTCGGGTTAGTGCGAATGAAGTCCTTGCGTAGGGCTAAATAAAAAGTTGCACCAAACACAACATAAATACATTAAAATAAAGTTTTACAGGAATACCCCTTTTTACAGCGCTTTACTTTGCGGCGATTCGCTAATACAGAGCTAATACTGAGCTGAAGTCCAACCTCCAAGGATTTTGAAACAGTACTGTACTCATCACAAGGTTGCGAGAAAGGCGACTGGCGCCATTTTGTTATGCAAAGGTTCGGTCTGTTTACAGCATTGCGGTGCACTTCTTGTCTCAGTGTTGTAGTCTGGCAAATTTTACTACAGTAATTGTCACTGTTTTACAGGTACTATACAGTTTTTTTTAATACTAATAAATAAAAATTTATAAGGGTTAAAAGGTATATGGTAATTGAAAAAGTATTTGAATGGAAAGGGCTATAATGTATATATACATACATAATTACATATTTATGTCTAAATATGTGTATGTATGTATATATACATATGTATATATGTGAATACATGTGCATTTATGTTTAGTATATGAGTATACAGTATATGAATGCATATACATATATACACATATAAACTTATACATACACATGTATAAATACTTTGGAGCCCTTTCCACTCAAATATCGTAAAACATGAAAGTTCAATGTTAATAAATTTTAATATTTTATAATAAGTTTTACTGTGTATATAGAACACATATTTTATATTCCATTGTTCTTCACATAGGGGAAAATGTTCTATGTATTTTTAAATAGATATTCCTAGATATATCTGTATATACCTGTATATATTCATATAGATATATAGGTATAGATAACATAATTTATGCTTACCAGATAAATTCCTTTCTTTCCTGGCAGGAAGAGTCCACGACTTCATTCCTTACTGTTGGGAATACAACACCTGGCCACCAGGAGGAGGCAAAGACACCCAATCCAAAGGCTTAAATATCCCTCCCACTTCCCCTATACCCCAGTGATTCTGCCGAGGGAACAAGAAAAAGTAGGAGAAACATCAGGGTATAAAAGGTGCCAGAAGAAATAAAATAAAAAGGGAGCCACCCATCAAAAACATAAATTACGGGCTGGTCGTAGACTCTCCCTGTGAGGAAGGAAAGGAATTTAACTGGTAAGCATAAATTATGTTTTCCTTCCATAGGGCAGGGAGAGTCCACAACTTCATTCCTTACTGTTGGGAAAACTATATCCAAGCTCCAGAGGACACCGAATAAATAACGTCAGGGAGCAGAAAAAAGAGGCGGACCCTATTCTGAGGGCACCACAGCCTGCAAATCTTTTCTCCCAAAAGCTGCTTCAGCCGAAGCAAACACATCAAACTTGTAAAATTAAGATCCGCAAACAAACCACATCCGTCGTGGCCACGACGGAGCAATCAGAATCACTGATGCTCGCTCCTGCTTGATGCAAGCCACCACACGAGGGAGAAGCGGTAATGGAGGAAAAAGATATATGAGTCTTAACCTCCATGGTACTGATAAGACATCTATCAATTACGCCTGAGGATCCCTCGATCTCGACCCGTACCTGGGTAGTTTGGTATTGAGGCGGGATACCATGAGATCTATATCTGGCATCCCCCATTAGCTGCATATCTCTGCAAACACCTCGGGGTGGACAGACCATTCCCCTGGGTTAAAGGATTGCCTGCTGAGGAAGTCCGCTTCCCAGTTGTCCACACCTGGAATCTGGATTGCTGACAACAAACATCCGTGAGTCTCCACCCACTCTAGTATCTGAGATACTAATCTCATCGCCAAGGAACTTCTCGTTCCCCCCTGTTGGTTGATGTAGGCAACCAAAGTTATATTGTCTGATAAACCGGGGCAAACCCAGAAGGGGCCAAGCCTTCAAGGCATTGAAGATTGCCCATAGTCCCAAAATATTGATTGGAAGGGAGGACTCCTCCTGAGTCCACAGACCTTGTGATGTCTTGGCACCCCAAACGGCTCCCCAGCCGGAAAGGTTTGCGTCCGTAGTCACAATCGCCCAGGACGGTCTCAAGAAGCATGTGCCTTTGGACAGATGATCTGGACAGAGCCACCAAGAGCTCGAGTCTCTTGACAGGTTGTCCAGCACGATTTGTTGAGACAGATCTGAATGGTCGCCGTTCCATTATCTCAGTGTCATAGTTGTAAGGGTCTGAGATGGAATCTGGCAAATAGAATTATGTCCATATAAGACATCATGAGTCTGATCACCTCCATACACTGAGCCACTGAGGGTCTCAAGGAGGCCTGGAGGGCAAGACATGCAGAAGTTATCTTGCAACGTCTCTGATCTGTGAGGAATATTATTGTCCCCTGGAAATTCACCCTTGTACTTGGAGTAAGATAACTCTTTTCCAAGTTATCTTCCATCCATGTGATCAAAGAAGATTGAGAAGGGACTCTGAATGTTCTTCTGCTAGACGAAAAGATGGTGCCTGTACCAAGATATCGTCCAGGTAAGGCGCTACTGCAATACCCCGTGTTCTGGCAATGGCTAGAAGAGCTCCCAGAACCTTTGTAAATATCCTTGGAGCAGTAGCTAGGCCAAATGGAAGTGCTGGTTCAGAAAAGCAAACCTCAGGAACTAAAAATGTTCACTGTGAATCGGAACGTGAGGGTATGCATCCTTCAGATCTATTGTGGTCCTAAACTGTCCTTCCTGAACCAGAGGAAGGATTGACTGTATTGTCTCCATCTTGAAAGAGGGAACACTCAGAAGCTTGTTTAGGCACTTTAGTTCCAGAAAAGTTCCCTCCTTCTTCGGAACCACGAAAAGGTTTGAATAAAACCCCAAACCTCCTTCTGCTGTAGGTACCGGGACAATTACTTCTAGGGAGGAGAGATCCAGTACGCAACCTATGAAGGCAGCCCTCTTTTCTGGTCTTGTAGACAGACTGGAGAGTAGGAATCTGCCCCTGGGTGGACGAGACTTGAATCCTATCCTGTATCCTTGAGATACAACCTCCAGGACACAAGGGTCCTGTACATCCTGGAACCAAGAGTCTGAAAAAAGAGACAGTTTGCCCCCTACTCGATCCAATCCCGGATCGGGGGCCGCCCCTTCATGCTGATTTGTTCTTGGCGGGCTTCTTAGTCTGTTTGGACTTATTCCAGGGTCGAGCCAGCTTTCAAGTACTCTTGGGCTGCTCGGAGTTGGATGAGGATGGCTGTCGTTGTGATTTGTCAGCACGAAAGGAACGAAAATTAGACCGTTGCTGTCCCTTAGGCCTATTCTTCTTATCCTGCGGTAGGAAGGCACCTTTTCCTCCAGTAACAGTAGAGATAATGGAGTCAAGTCCTGGACCGAATAAAAGCTTCCCCTTGAAGGGAAGAGAAAGGAGTCTGAATTTAGAAGTCATATCTGCAGACCAAGACTTCAACCAGAGAGCCCGGCGGGCTAGAACCGCAAAGCCAGAAGCCTTTGCATTTATGCAAATAATATGCATATATGCGGCACAGATGAAAGAGTAAGCAATGCTCAGTGCTTTAATTCTCTCCTGAATATCCTCAAGTGCAGTTTCACCTCAATGAGCTCCAATAGAGTGTCGCATCAGTAGGTAGCTGCTCCAGCAACCGCGGCTACAGATGCCGCCAGTTTAAATAAAAACCCTGTATGTTGAAACATCTTCCTCAGAAAAATTTCCATTTTCTTATCCATAGGCTCTCTAAAAGAACTATCCTCCAGAGGAATAGTAGTATGCTTAGTCAGCATAGAGATAGTGCCATCCACCTTAGGGATGGAGCCCCACAAATCTAATTGGGAATAATTTTCTAAAAAGTAGACGAGGGGGGAAAAAGAAGTTCCTACTCTTTCCCATTTGTTACAAGTAATGTTCGCCATCTTAACTGGCACAGTAAAAGTCAGAGGGAACCTCCTATCTTCATAAACTCTGTCTAATTTAGGGATTTTAGGTTCCTCACGGAGTGTAGCCTCTGGAACCTCTAGCGTAGACAGAACCTCCTTTAATTAAAAACGCAGATGCTCAATTGTAAATCTAAAGGAGGGTTCCTCCGCTGAAGGAGGTTTAGAAATTGAAGTCTCTGACTCAGAAAGTTCACCCTCTGAAGCTACAGAGGTTAACTCATTCTCGGATAGCTGGGACATAGTAGCTAAATCCGACAAATATTTAGATGACTCTAGGTCAGGAGAATTATGTTTAACCTTTCTCTTGCGTTTGTTAGAGTGAGGTAAGGCACTCAGGTCCGCAGACACTGCTGATTTTAATTGCGCGGTAAAGTCTGCTGGAAAAAGGCCCCCTCCAGATGCAGAATTAGTTGAGCCGCTGGGAACTGCATGTGGAGTGGGTAATGTAGAAAGGGTAGTAATTTCTCAGGACCCAGATTCCTGAGAAGTAGACGGCTCAGAGGAGCTAATAGCGCAATGACTATTAGCAGGCTTTCCCATAGTGACGAAAGGCAAAGAATGACTGGGGGATAGGGGTAGTGGGAGGGATATTTAAGCCTTTGGCTGGGGTGTCTTTGCCTCCTCCTGGTGGCCAGGTGTTGTATTCCCAACAGAAAGGAATGAAGTTGTGGACTCTCCCTGCCTTCCTTATGGAAGGAAATATATATTTTACAAAAAATAATCATATATATCTAGAAATATAAATATATATAGAATTTGTTATGTGAAGAACATTGGAATGTAAAATATTCTCATTCAGTCTTGATTCAGACAGAACATACCATTTTAAACAACTTTCCAATTTACTTGTAATTTTTAATTTGCTTCCTTCTCTTGTTAACCCTTGATGAAAGGTTTATCTAGGAAAGTTTAGGAGCAGCAAAGCACCTGGATGCTAGCTGCTGATTGTTGGCTGCATATATATACTGATTGTCATTGGCCCACCCATGTGTTCAGTTAGAAACCAGTAGTGCATTGCTTCTCCACCAACAAATGATGCCAAGAAGATGAAGGAAATTTGATAATAGAAGTAAACTTGAAAGTTGTTTAAAATGGTATGTTCTACTTAACTCATGACAGTAAATTTGGGGTTTCATGTCCCTTTAAGTGGCGATTATATGAGTGGGAACACTGGGAAACTCCAATGTAGACATCTGAGACAGAATGTTTTCTACACCATGGCTGGCAGTGTTGCTGCTGTGGTACTTTTGTTAGATACAATGTATAATACCCTGAATTTGAATGTTTAAAGCAATATGAAACCCCAACATTTTCTTTCATGATTGAGATAGAGCATAACATTTTAAAGAACTTTCCAATATACTTCTATTATACATTTTGCTTAATTCTCTTTGTATTCATTATTGAAGGAGCAGCAATGCACTACTATTAATTGTATATAAATATGTGTTTGACCCCTGCAAAGCTCCAGAGCAGCAATACAATACAGGGAGCTAGCTGACCAAACCTGGTGAGCCAATGACAAGAGACGTGTAGCCACCAATCATCAGCTAACTCACAGTTGTGCACTGTTTCTCCTGAGCATATCAAGGTATACTTATCAATTAAGGATAACAGGGGAACAAAATTAATAGAAGTAAATCTTATTTAAAATTGAACAATATCTATGGAATACTATATCGTCTTAAAAACATAATGAGTGTTATTATTTTATATGCATAATAATTATTGCAACCTTTTTCTATATAAGTTTATATATATATTTATATACATTTTTGGTAATAAAAGAAAAAATAAGGCTAATTGTCTGTTATTATTATTGTAATGTTATTTTAACTCTTGATATAAAGAAAATAGAGAATAACTGTTCTTTGTTAAAAAATGAATGTGTACTTACCAACTTGTATACTAGGTATTGAATCCTTTTGTTGACTGCAGAGTGGACTTATTTCCAGTCCAAATTTCCGCTCAAGGTCTCCTAATAAAAAGAAAAAAGTTTTAGTCTCCCCATCGCTTTTGAAAAACTTTAACCTCCAAAAATATTTTCTTCACATTACATGGTCAATGTGAGTTTGTAAAACTGAAGATTCTCTTCATAACAATACGTTTACTTAAAGAGAACTTGAACCCATGGATCTTCTATCATTTTTATGAAAGTGCAATATTTAGAACTAATACAGAATTAGAAGTTGTGTATTTCTTACTAACCCTCATTGGGTAATAGGTACTTCCTGCTATTTTTCATTGGTTGATAGGAACTTCCTGCTAATGCACATTGGCTGATAAATAATTCCTGCTACTTCCTGTCATTAAATGCTGCTCTTTAATATTAATGACGTAAAATATATGTTTCTGATAACTTCCTAACTTATCAACCAAAAGATATAACTTTATCAATACTTTCAGCCAGTTTCACTACAAACAAACATCACTTTATGAATTATCCTGATTTGATATTTTAACCTTTGTCAAATTGAAGATAATGTTATTGCAAATGATGCAGAAATGGCTGCTATGTAAAGAGGCTCATATTGTGGCGCTTGGTTCCTAACCTTGTCTGTAAAACTCTTCGCAGATTCTTTCACTCCACTGCTTGCTCAGCTCCCAGACACGGCAAGGGTTGCATATGTCAGCACACTTCAGAGCGATCTAAAACACAAGGATGGTTTCAATGTTACCTGCGAGTCTGGGCATATAACACAGCATTATATAAACATCCTTTACATGCATGGTGAGAGGGCTGTAATGTATGGCTACATCTTTTCTGGCAAACAAGGGGTTATGGGGCATGGGTCTAACTGCACGCAAGTGAGATATATATTGTGGGCTAACACTGCTCCTATAGGAACACAGTTTTAAAGCATTTTGTATACCATATTGTTTGTAAAATATATATTCTTAACTCTTCTGTAAACTTATTTAAAGTTGCAGACAACATACAGCTCGATTAACATACAGAAGATATAAACAAAGATAAAATTATAATATCAAGATACTCTTTAAAGCTTGCTTAAAGGGACACTGAACCCAAATTTTTTCTTTCGTGATTCAGGATAGAGCATGCAATTTTAAAGGGACATGAAACCCACATTTTTTCTTTCATGATTTCGAAAGAGAATACAATTTTAAACATCTTTCTAATTTACTTCTATTATCTAATTTGTTTTATTCTCTTGATATTCTTTGCTGAAAAGCATATCTAGATATGCTCAGTAGCTGCTGATTGGTTGCTGCACATAGAAGCCTCATGTGATTGGCTCACCCGTGTGCATTGCTTTTTCTTCAACTAATGATATCTAAAAAATTAAGCAAAATAAATAATAGAAGTAAATTGTAATGTTGTTTAAATTTTCATTCTCTATATGAATCATGAAAGAAATATTTTGGGTTTAGTGGCCCTTTAAGCAACTTTCTAATTTACTAGTATTATCAGTTTTTCTTCATTCTCTTTCTATCTTTATTTAAAAAGCAGGAATGTAATGCTTAGAAGCTGGCCCATTTTAGGTTCAGCACACATTTAGCCACCAATAAGCAAGCATTACCCAGGTTCTGAACATAAGATATACAAAAAGAGATGTGGTGTGATAGCTCCCCAGTTGACAGTAATTGGCAAAAAATCGCCAAAGATTTCACACAAATCTCAAAAAATTTGAAAAATAAAAGATATATTAAAGGAAAGGGAGAATGCACTCCAGATAGAGCTAATTGTCTCTAAGAATGGTTCTGAATAAAAAACAGAATTTATGTTTACCTGATAAATTACTTTCTCCAACGGTGTGTCCGGTCCACGGCGTCATCCTTACTTGTGGGATATTCTCTTCCCCAACAGGAAATGGCAAAGAGCCCAGCAAAGCTGGTCACATGATCCCTCCTAGGCTCCGCCTACCCCAGTCATTCGACCGACGTTAAGGAGGAATATTTGCATAGGAGAAACCATATGATACCGTGGTGACTGTAGTTAAAGAAAATAAATTATCAGACCTGATTAAAAAACCAGGGCGGGCCGTGGACCGGACACACCGTTGGAGAAAGTAATTTATCAGGTAAACATAAATTCTGTTTTCTCCAACATAGGTGTGTCCGGTCCACGGCGTCATCCTTACTTGTGGGAACCAATACCAAAGCTTTAGGACACGGATGATGGGAGGGAGCAAATCAGGTCACCTAGATGGAAGGCACCACGGCTTGCAAAACCTTTCTCCCAAAAATAGCCTCAGAAGAAGCAAAAGTATCAAACTTGTAAAATTTGGTAAAAGTGTGCAGTGAAGACCAAGTCGCTGCCCTACATATCTGATCAACAGAAGCCTCGTTCTTGAAGGCCCATGTGGAAGCCACAGCCCTAGTGGAATGAGCTGTGATTCTTTCGGGAGGCTGCCGTCCGGCAGTCTCGTAAGCCAATCTGATGATGCTTTTAATCCAAAAAGAGAGAGAGGTAGAAGTTGCTTTTTGACCTCTCCTTTTACCGGAATAAACAACAAACAAGGAAGATGTTTGTCTAAAATCCTTTGTAGCATCTAAATAGAATTTTAGAGCGCGAACAACATCCAAATTGTGCAACAAACGTTCCTTCTTCGAAACTGGTTTCGGACACAGAGAAGGTACGATAATCTCCTGGTTAATGTTTTTGTTAGAAACAACTTTTGGAAGAAAACCATGTTTAGTACGTAAAACCACCTTATCTGCATGGAACACCAGATAAGGAGGAGAACACTGCAGAGCAGATAATTCTGAAACTCTTCTAGCAGAAGAAATTGCAACCAAAAACAAAACTTTCCAAGATAATAACTTAATATCAACGGAATGTAAGGGTTCAAACGGAACCCCCTGAAGAACTGAAAGAACTAAGTTGAGACTCCAAGGAGGAGTCAAAGGTTTGTAAACAGGCTTGATTCTAACCAGAGCCTGAACAAAGGCTTGAACATCTGGCACAGCTGCCAGCTTTTTGTGAAGTAACACAGACAAGGCAGAAATCTGTCCCTTCAGGGAACTTGCAGATAATCATTTTTCCAATCCTTCTTGAAGGAAGGATAGAATCTTAGGAATCTTAACCTTGTCCCAAGGGAATCCTTTAGATTCACACCAACAGATATATTTTTTCCAAATTTTGTGGTAAATCTTTCTAGTTACAGGCTTTCTGGCCTGAACAAGAGTATCGATAACAGAATCTGAGAACCCTCGCTTCGATAAGATCAAGCGTTCAATCTCCAAGCAGTCAGCTGGAGTGAGACCAGATTCGGATGTTCGAACGGACCTTGAACAAGAAGGTCTCGTCTCAAAGGTAGCTTCCATGGTGGAGCCGATGACATATTCACCAGATCTGCATACCAAGTCCTGCGTGGCCACGCAGGAGCTATCAAGATCACCGACGCCCTTTCCTGATTGATCCTGGCTACCAGCCTGGGGATGAGAGGAAACGGCGGGAATACATAAGCTAGTTTGAAGGTCCAAGGTGCTACTAGTGCATCCACTAGAGCCGCCTTGGGATCCCTGGATCTGGACCCGTAGCAAGGAACTTTGAAGTTCTGACGAGAGGCCATCAGATCCATGTCTGGAATGCCCCACAGTTGAGTGACTTGGGCAAAGATTTCCGGATGGAGTTCCCACTCCCCCGGATGCAATGTCTGACGACTCAGAAAATCCGCTTCCCAATTTTCCACTCCTGGGATGTGGATAGCAGACAGGTGGCAGGAGTGAGACTCCGCCCATAGAATGATTTTGGTCACTTCTTCCATCGCCAGGGAACTCCTTGTTCCCCCCTGATGGTTGATGTACGCAACAGTTGTCATGTTGTCTGATTGAAACCGTATGAACTTGGCCCTCGCTAGCTGAGGCCAAGCCTTGAGAGCATTGAATATCGCTCTCAGTTCCAGAATATTTATCGGTAGAAGAGATTCTTCCCGAGACCAAAGACCCTGAGCTTTCAGGGATCCCCAGACCGCGCCCCAGCCCATCAGACTGGCGTCGGTCGTGACAATGACCCACTCTGGTCTGCGGAAGGTCATCCCTTGTGACAGGTTGTCCAGGGACAGCCACCAACGGAGTGAGTCTCTGGTCCTCTGATTTACTTGTATCCTCGGAGACAAGTTTGTATAGTCCCCATTCCACTGACTGAGCATGCACAGTTGTAATGGTCTTAGATGAATGCGCGCAAAAGGAACTATGTCCATTGCCGCTACCATCAAACCTATCACTTCCATGCACTGCGCTATGGAAGGAAGAGGAACGGAATGAAGTATCCGACAAGAGTCTAGAAGTTTTGTTTTTCTGGCCTCTGTCAGAAAAATCCTCATTTCTAAGGAGTCTATTATTGTCCCTAAGAAGGGAACCCTTGTTGACGGAGATAGAGAACTCTTTTCCACGTTCACTTTCCATCCGTGAGATCTGAGAAAGACCAGGACAATGTCCGTGTGAGCCTTTGCTTGAGAAAGGGACGACGCTTGAATCAGAATGTCGTCCAAGTAAGGTACTACAGCAATGCCCCTTGGTCTTAGCACAGCTAGAAGGGACCCTAGTACCTTTGTGAAAATCCTTGGAGCAGTGGCTAATCCGAAAGGAAGCGCCACGAACTGGTAATGCTTGTCCAGGAATGCGAACCTTAGGAACCGATGATGTTCCTTGTGGATAGGAATATGTAGATACGCATCCTTTAAATCCACCGTGGTCATGAATTGACCTTCCTGGATGGAAGGAAGAATTGTTCGAATGGTTTCCATTTTGAACGATGGAACCTTGAGAAACTTGTTTAAGATCTTGAGATCTAAGATTGGTCTGAACGTTCCCTCTTTTTTGGGAACTACGAACAGATTGGAGTAGAACCCCATCCCTTGTTCTCCTAATGGAACAGGATGAATCACTCCCATTTTTAACAGGTCTTCTACACAACGTAAGAATGCCTGTCTTTTTATGTGGTCTGAAGACAACTGAGACCTGTGGAACCTCCCCCTTGGGGGAAGCCCCTTGAATTCCAGAAGATAACCTTGGGAGACTATTTCTAGCGCCCAAGGATCCAGAACATCTCTTGCCCAAGCCCGAGCGAAGAGAGAGAGTCTGCCCCCCACCAGATCCGGTCCCGGATCGGGGGCCAACATTTCATGCTGTCTTGGTAGCAGTGGCAGGTTTCTTGGCCTGCTTTCCCTTGTTCCAGCCTTGCATTGGTCTCCAAGCTGGCTTGGCTTGAGAAGTATTACCCTCTTGCTTAGAGGACGTAGCACTTTGGGCTGGTCCGTTTCTACGAAAGGGACGAAAATTAGGTTTATTTTTGGCCTTGAAAGGCCGATCCTGAGGAAGGGCGTGGCCCTTACCCCCAGTGATATCAGAGATAATCTCTTTCAAGTCAGGGCCAAACAGCGTTTTCCCCTTGAAAGGAATGTTAAGTAGCTTGTTCTTGGAAGACGCATCAGCTGACCAAGATTTCAACCAAAGCGCTCTGCGCGCCACAATAGCAAACCCAGAATTCTTAGCCGCTAACCTAGCCAATTGCAAAGTGGCGTCTAGGGTGAAAGAATTAGCCAATTTGAGAGCATTGATTCTGTCCATAATCTCCTCATAAGGAGGAGAATCACTATCGACCGCCTTTACCAGCTCATCGAACCAGAAACACGCGGCTGTAGCGACAGGGACAATGCATGAAATTGGTTGTAGAAGGTAACCCTGCTGAACAAACATCTTTTTAAGTAAACCTTCTAATTTTTTATCCATAGGATCTTTGAAAGCACAACTATCTTCTATGGGTATAGTGGTGCGTTTGTTTAAAGTGGAAACCGCTCCCTCGACCTTGGGGACTGTCTGCCATAAGTCCTTTCTGGGGTCGACCATAGGAAACAATTTTTTAAATATGGGGGGAGGGACGAAAGGAATACCGGGCCTTTCCCATTCTTTATTTACAATGTCCGCCACCCGCTTGGGTATAGGAAAAGCTTCTGGGAGCCCCGGGACCTCTAGGAACTTGTCCATTTTACATAGTTTCTCTGGGATGACCAACTTGTCACAATCATCCAGAGTGGATAATACCTCCTTAAGCAGAATGCGGAGATGTTCCAACTTAAATTTAAACGTAATCACATCAGGTTCAGCTTGTTGAGAAATGTTCCCTGAATCAGTAATTTCTCCCTCAGACAAAACCTCCCTGGCCCCATCAGACTGGTTTAGGGGCCCTTCAGAACCATTATTATCAGCGTCGTCATGCTCTTCAGTATCTAAAACAGAGCAGTCGCGCTTACGCTGATAAGTGTGCATTTTGGCTAAAATGTTTTTGACAGAATTATCCATTACAGCCGTTAATTGTTGCATAGTAAGGAGTATTGGCGCGCTAGATGTACTAGGGGCCTCCTGAGTGGGCAAGACTCGTGTAGACGAAGGAGGGAATGATGCAGTACCATGCTTACTCCCCTCACTTGAGGAATCATCTTGGGCATCATTGTCATTGTCACATAAATCACATTTATTTAAATGAGAAGGAACTCTGGCTTCCCCACATTCAGAACACAGTCTATCTGGTAGTTCAGACATGTTAAACAGGCATAAACTTGATAACAAAGTACAAAAAACGTTTTAAAATAAAACCGTTACTGTCACTTTAAATTTTAAACTGAACACACTTTATTACTGCAATTGCGAAAAAATATGAAGGAATTGTTCAAAATTCACCAAAATTTCACCACAGTGTCTTAAAGCCTTAAAAGTATTGCACACCATTTGGAAGCTTTAACCCTTAAAATAACGGAACCGGAGCCGTTTTTAACTTTAACCCCTTTACAGTCCCTGGTGTCTGCTTTGCTGAGACCCAACCAAGCCCAAAGGGGAATACGATACCAAATGACGCCAAATGACGCCTTCAGAAAGTCTTTTCTGTGTATCAGAGCTCCTCACACATGCGACTGCATGTCATGCCTCTCAAAAACAAGTGCGCAACACCGGCGCGAAAATGAGGCTCTGCCTATGATTTGGGAAAGCCCCTAAAGAGAAAGGTGTCTAAAAAAGTGCCTGCCGATATAATCTTATCAAAATACCCAGATTAAATGATTCCTCAAGGCTAAATATGTGTTAATAATGAATCGATTTAGCCCAGAAAAAGTCTACAGTCTTAATAAGCCCTTGTGAAGCCCTTATTTACAATCTTAATAAACATGGCTTACCGGATCCCATAGGGAAAATGACAGCTTCCAGCATTACATCGTCTTGTTAGAATGTGTCATACCTCAAGCAGCAAGAGACTGCTCACTGTTCCCCCAACTGAAGTTAATTCCTCTCAACAGTCCTGTGTGGAACAGCCATGGATTTTAGTAACGGTTGCTAAAATCATTTTCCTCATACAAACAGAAATCTTCATCTCTTTTCTGTTTCTGAGTAAATAGTACATACCAGCACTATTTTAAAATAACAAACTCTTGATTGAATAATAAAAACTACAGTTAAACACTAAAAAACTCTAAGCCATCTCCGTGGAGATGTTGCCTGTACAACGGCAAAGAGAATGACTGGGGTAGGCGGAGCCTAGGAGGGATCATGTGACCAGCTTTGCTGGGCTCTTTGCCATTTCCTGTTGGGGAAGAGAATATCCCACAAGTAAGGATGACGCCGTGGACCGGACACACCTATGTTGGAGAAAAATGTGCTGGCTCCTGAGCTTTACATTCCTGCTTTTTAAATAAAGATAGCAAGAGAACAAATAAAAATTGATAATAGGAGTAAATTGGAAAGTTGCTTAAAATTGCATGCTCTATCTGAAAAATGAAAGAAAAAAATGTGGGTTTAGTGTCCCTTTAACATGCTGCTCATTATCTTACACGGTCTGCTGACCATAACATACTTTATCTGCACCGAATGGCCATTTTCATGGTGTACCCAACCTACTGTCTAGTTTTATCTATACCACACATGGTAGCCATTAGGCCTAAAGCTTTATGTACTGTACATTTCCTGCAAAGCTTGACTTGTTCTCTGACAGCGGCTTTGCTATGTGTGATTTGTATGTCATTATTCACAGTCCTGACCAGGGTAGACCTGGTGATCTTTAGCGTTGTATTTAGTTTTGATCCCTGTTAGACCTTATATAATCACAACTGCATATATACTGATTCTGGCCTTGCATCCATCTATTCCTCTGTGAGTTTAGCCTAAAACCTACTGTCTGGCCATTAACATACCTTGCCTGTCTACGTCTGCTTTAAGACTTATCTGTCTTGCTGCTGTCTACCACTGAGGAATACCCGAGATAACACTGTGTATATGTATACCTAAGTATTGTACTGATGGATCTCACCTGCAACATAAAATGTCTGTGCTCTGCATCTTCCAAGCTGAGATCTTTGTTGTTGAGGTGATCTTTAAAACGATTCAGAAATTCATTCTGTCGATTGATGTCTGTTGACAGGATTAAGGAGCCCAATTGCTGTTCAATATCCTGCCTAAAAATCACAAAATCTCATGATTACATTTTGACCTTTCTATCCCTTTAACTGAAAAGAAGTGGGTACAATTCAATTGCTCATATTGTATCACTGGGATTTGTGTGTCTACAGTTCTAACAGCTTTCTGACAGCTACAAGTATCATGGCAAAACAATCTTCCAATTACTTGGATTAATTATTTATCTGATCTTATTTCCACCTAATTTTGAAGCAACTTTTTACATTTTGTTTATATGAAGCTATATTGATATTGTTACTTGATGGTTTTGTTTGTTAACATTTAAAAGAACATAAAAGTCGAAATTAAACTTTTGAGGTTCATGTTATGAGCATGACATGCACAACTGAGAGCTAGCTGCTGATTGGTTGCTATAAATACATGCCTCTTGTCATTGTCTCAGTCGATGTGTTTAGCTAGCTCCCAGTAGTGCACTGCTGCTCTGAAACTTTTGCAGGAGTTAAACACATAATTATATACAAACAATAGTTCAGTCATAAAATTCACACATAAGATATAATAAAGTACTGCAATCACATTAAAAAATTTTTTCAGTTTCTGGTTAATTCTATTATTTTTCTTTCCTAGTGGTTAAACTATCTGTAACAGCTGGAGTTGGTAACCAAATAATGGTGTGATACAATTCCTGCTGTGATTTACTTATTGTACATGTTACCGAGGGAGAATTATTTTGTAAATGCTCAGAACATTTTGACCAGTTAGAAGAAAAGTGTAGCACTACAATAGTATATTATTCGGTAAATGTAATAACTAATAGCAAAAAACCCTCCCATAGACAGGAGAGAACAAAAGAGATAGGGGTTTACAGAACTCAACCCTAATAGTTATCGTAATTTAGGCTAAAACATAACCTTTAATAGTGACTACACATAAAACCGCACACGTCCCCCTACCATGAAACAATCATCAAACACCCCCCTGTTTCCTGGCTGAAGCCCCTACCTCTTTTGTTCTCTCCTGTCTATGGGAGTTTCTTCTTTTATATTATATATAGTGGGGTAGCACCGGACTGTTTGGTTCATTCCTTAGTTTTAATTTATAAATTAAGGCCTGACATTAAAGGGACCATTTACCCAAAAATGTTCTCCCCTTTAATTTGTTTCCAATGATTCATTTTACCTGCTGGAGTGTATTAAATTGTTTACAAATAGCTCCTTAGCCTTTATATTGGCATTTTAAATAGCAGATTTAGCCTGTAGTATCCCTACCTACTGAAAGTTTATATATCTAGGTATAGGCTATTGACAAACTATGTAAACATAGACAACAGAAGAAATTACACTCACAGTGGGAGGTGGAAGGGATAAAGTCCCAAAATGTTAATTTTCAATGGTTCTTTTGAAGTATTGTACAGAGACAGATATAATAAAGGGAAGCATTTGAGTGATAATATAACAATATCTGATCTGTCTGCAAGCTTAGCCTATTTTGATGGGCTGTGGTTTCAAAGGGCAAATGCAGCTATTTATTTTGACAAAAAGAAGCATAAATTATCAATTTCCTATACATTTTATACGCTGCAGCTGGTATCAGAAGTCATGGGGAACACATTTAAGGAAAAACAATTTTACAGTTAACTGTCCCTTTAATGAAATATTCCTTTAATCATCATGCTTGGAATAGAATATTCTCTCTTGAATTTAAAGTTGAGCACAGAGCACAGGAACAAGGATCATGTAATGCTGTCCCACACAACTTACGTAATTTCCTTTGACAGATGTGCAAATAGCCTTGATTCTCGGAGCATGCCTACTGTGGACCGCCAGTGGTGATTCTCCAGGACAGATGTGTTCTGTTGAGGGAAGCAAAGAAGATGTTGTAATATACATATTTGTTTTCCGAGAACACCATTTGTGAGTCATAATTATGCAATGACCTCTGAGGTTAAGTAAATCAACATATTTTTAAATGCAAGCCTCACTTGCTACTTTTTTATTAAAGGGACAGTAAAGTAAAAATGTGAGTTTCATAATTCAGATAGAGCATGCAATTTAAGCAACTTTCCAAATGTCTTCTATTATCAAATTAGCTTTGTTCTTTTGGAATTCTTTGTTGAACACTAAGCCTAGGTAGGCTGATAGGAGCGTGCACTTGTCTTTAGCAGTCTATGGCAGCAGTATTTGTAATTATGTATAACATTGCTACTAAACATGTTGCAAGCACTGCTGCCAGATGGCTTAAGAAACCATGCATGCTTCTAAACTCATCTAAGATTACTCTTTAACAAAGGATACCAGGAGAACTAAGCAAAACTGTTAATAGGAGAAAACTGGAAAACTCTGTCCAAACAACGTAAGTTTAATTTTGACTTTGTCCTTTTAAAAACATAATTATCCATAGTTGTATTTTAGACATAACATGACAACATATACTAATTATGTACAAGATAAAACTGTATTATATGCATGTCCAAGCAATAGGGATGGTAATAATATGCATCTTAAAGGGACATGAAACACAACATTTTTCTTTCATGATTCAGATAGAGAATACAAATTTAAACAACTTTCTAATTTACTTCTATTATTTAATTTGCTTCCTTCTCTTGTTATCCTTTGCTGAAAGGTTTATCTAGGAAAGCTCATGAGCAGCAAAGAACCTTGGTTCTAGCTGCTGATTGGTCACTGAATATAAATACCGATTTTCATTGGCTCACCCATGTGTTCAGTTAGAAACCAGTAGTGCATTGCTGCTCCTTCAACAAATGATACCAAGAGAATAAAACAAATTAGATAATAGAAGTAAATTAAACATTTCTTTAAAATTGTATTCTCTATCTGAATCATTAAAGAAAAAATGTGGGTTTTATGTCCCTTTAATGCTGTAAAACCATTTTTTTTTCTTTTTTTAAACAGAAATGTACAAATGTGAAAATACAAAGCAGTGCAAATCACATAGAGCTTAAAGGGAAATGAAACACAAACATTTTCTTTTGTCATTCCGACAGAGAAAACTATTTAAAAAAAAGTTTCCAGTTTACTTCTATTATCAAATTTGCCTTGTTCCCATGGTATTCTTTGTTGAAGAGATAATTAGGGAGGTGTCTGGAGCACTACATGACAGGAAATAGTGCTGCCATCTAGTGTTCTAGCAAATGGATAACATGTGAACGGTCCTGAGGTTTTTTTTTTTAACAAAAGTCACCAAGGCAATGAAGAAATTTAGAAAGTTGTTTAAAATTGCATACTCTGGGGCACATGTATCAAGCTCCGAAAGGAGCTTGATGCCCCGTGTTTCTGGCGAGTCATCAGAATCGCCAGAAACAGCAGTTATAAAGCAGCGGTCACAAAGACCACTGCTCCATAATCTGTCCGCCTGCTCTGAGCAGGCGGACAGTCATCGCCGGAAATCAACCCGATCGAGTACGATCGGGTTGATTGACACCCCCCTGCTGGCGGCCTATTGGCCGCGAGTCTGCAGGGGGCGGCGTTGCACCAGCAGCTCTTGTGAGTTGCTGGTGCAATGCTGAATACGGAGAGCGTATTGCTCGCCGTATTCAGCGAGGTCTGGCGGACCTGATCCGCAGTGTCGGATCAGGTCCGCCAGACCTTCATAACTAGAGGCCTCTATCTGAATCATGAAATACAATTTTTGGGTTGTATGTCCCTTTAATAATTTGCTTTACAATTAAAACAAAGAGGTAAATCTCAAAATGATCACATGGGTACATTTTGTAGAAAAAAAGTGTTGCTAAGCTTTTTTTTTGACAACAGAGATCTCATGTAAATTGGGGGGAGAGGCTTCAGCCCACCGTCTAACACAAAAAGGAAGCGCAATAAGAGGCAGCCATGTCTAATACCATTAGCTTTTTTAAATGGAATTTGAGGAATAACCTAGAACATTAACTATAAAATATATTTATTCTGTGATAACTAAAGCAAATGAAAAAAAAAAAACCTAAAACCTATTTTTACCTCATGATTCAGATGGAGAGTACTAATTTAAAAGACTTTCCAACATACTTATCTTACCAAAATTACTACGTTATCTTGGAATCTTTTGTTGAAATTCAGGTAGGTAGGCTCAGGAGCATGCATTACTTGGGGGTACTATATAGCACTGCTGCCAGTGCTATATAGTAAAAATCATTCTTGCAAAGATTCTGCCATATATTTTTCCAGAAACATAACCTACCTAGGTATTCTCTTGAACAAAGTATAGAAGAACTAAGTCTGCTTGTTAACAGAAGTAAATTAGATTTTTTTTTTATTCTATGCTGTTTGAATCATAAAAGAAAATAATGGGTTTTCATGTCCCTTTAAATAAATAAATAATTATTAAAACGAATTACCTCTGTTCTACCGGAAACTAAAACTCAATAATATATTGTCTTATTGCTCACCTGATAGAGGCTGGCAAGGTGATGTTTGGTTTTAATCAGAAATGACTGATTAACCCCTGGGTGGTCCACATCATGCGCTGCTGCTGCCAGTAGTCCCAACATAATGTCCAATGGTTTGAGAAAACTGGCGAGCTGTTAGTGATATACAAAATGATACGTAATGTTAGACGACAGGAACATTCCTATTTACAATACTCAAAGACTGTACAAAGCACATTTCGGATCCTACGCTGTGCAAGCTAGTCAGTGCAATAGTGGGGTATACAGTTTTATATAGAATAACAAAGCACATAGCATAGATCCTACGCTGTGCAAGCTAGTCAGTGCAATAGTGGTTTAAACTCGTAAAGTGGCGTATACACTTTTATATTGAATAACAAAGCAGATAGCATGGATCCTACACAGTGCAAGCTAATCAGTGCAATAGTGGGGTATACACTTTTATATAGAATAACAAAGCACATAGCATGGATCCTACGCTGTGCAAGCTAGTCAGTGCAATAGTGGTTTAAACTCGTAAAGTGGGGTATACACTTTTATATAAAATAACAAAGCAGATAGCATGGATCCTACACCGTGCAAGCTAATCAGTGCAATAGTGGGGTATACACTTTTATATAGAATAACAAAGCACATAGCATGGATCCTACGCTGTGCAAGCTAGTCAGTGCAATAGTGGTTTAAACTCGTAAAGTGGGGTATACACTTTTATATAGAATAACAAAGCAGATAGCATGGATCCTACACCGTGCAAGCTAATCAGTGCAATAGTGGGGTATACACTTTTATATAGAATAACAAAGCACATAGCATGGATCCTACGCTGTGCAAGCTAGTCAGTGCAATAGTGGTTTAAACTCGTAAAGTGGGGTATACACTTTTATATAGAATAACAAAGCAGACATGAAATATAAGTGCACAATATAGCACCCTAGGACTTGTACAAAATATAGAGAAAAAGACCCCAATCATTTTAACGGAATATCTATATAAAAAAAAAAAAGTTAACGCATTTCTTACACCCATTATAGAACTAGAACACTGCATAGCTGGTGGCGGGTATACCAGGGCCATGTACATAACTGCTCAATTGTTATAGACGGTAGAACGGTAGTGTCAAAATAATCCTTATGTTGTCAGGAGCTAGGAAAGCATATTCTACTGAATGTAACTAGCTAGTAAATCTCCAAGGCACAAAAATCAAACTATGAAGGTATATTGATAAAAAACTGTTGTATGAAAAATTGTTCCTTTAGGTTTATTTTGTAAATAAAAAGGCTGGTTTTGCTCTTAAATGGGCTGAGCTTGCAGGTAAATCAGATCTCCTTATTTTCTTACTAATGCATCCTTATCTTACCTCTGTCTATATACCAAAGCCCAATACTTAGGGCTCAATGATCTAAACCTCGCAATTTCAGATGTGGTTTTTCGCGCCAACCCTCACAGGGGCAGTATGGACTTATCGTAAAAAAAGGTGTAGTCCCTGCGAGTGGCGAGATGACTCCTTTTGAAAGTAATGGAGCTTGCGTGAAAGGGAGACCGCACCGTGGAGCAAAGTTAGCAGTGAGCAGGGGACGCACTTTAAAAAGTAAATCCTGCAGCCAATATAAATCACATTATGCTGCTTTGCTTTGCATTTTCTACTTATTTTTGTGTGAATAGTTTAATTTTTCATTTTGTAAGATTTTTAAAATACTAATTTTATTTTGCACTTTTATAATGTCTGCATCTCCTTCCCATACGAAAATACAGTATACGCCCCTTAGCGAAACACCCTTTTCCGGTAAAAAGTGGTTTAAGTCATTCCACCAGGGAAATACAAGGATTGGTGAACATTATTTAATAATGACCTGTAGGGCCCTTAAGAGAGAACTGGGAGTGTAATTTCCTCTGGTGGCTATGTTTACATAGTTTTTCTACAGTCTATACTTAAGTATTGATTTTTTTTCTGTATAGGTGGAAATACCACTGGAAAAAGCAGCTATTTCAAATATTGAAATAAAGATAAACGAGCTATTTGTACACAATTTAATACAATCTAGAAGGTTAAATGTATACGTATGAACTTATTAAAGTGAATACAATGGGGATCCAGACTCAAGTCCATATTGATGGACTTAGTGGGTGTTGTTTGACCATTAAAAAACAAGATGTTGATCTGTTCTAATAAAATCCAGACACTGATGAAATGCTAATTTATTAAAAGACTGCAGAAAAAAAGTTGTAATTACAAGATGTTTACTGTCCCTTTAATAACTAGCCAATGATTAAGATTTGTTAATAGTTTAGACGTTTCATGAACACCTAAAATAAGAAACTGCTAAAAACATCTATAAATACAACTTTATTGCACTTAGCTACTAAAAAGAATCAAACCTGAATTAGACACTACTTAAAGGGGCATTAAACACCTTCTGCTATTATGTAAACATTATGTTTTACCCACACTCCCTTGAGAAGCCAAAAAAGCAAAAATGAGCAACTTAGATTAATTTGCAGGTTACGGAATTTGCTTTTTGGCCTCTCAAGGGAGTGTGGGGAAAAGGCACAATGTTTACACGAATGCAAGCGGTTTAATATCCTTATAATAGACCAAAACAATCAATAAATATATATTGCCTATTTGGTAATCTGTTCAGAATTGTCATCCTGCACACTCTCTTCTGGTTTGACTAGATGCCTTAAAGGGGACAGTCAACACCAACATTTTTGTTGTTTTAAAAGATAGATAATCACTTAATTACCAATTCCCCAGTTTTGCATAACCAACACAGTTATAATTATACACGTTTTACCTCTGTAATTACCTTGCATCTAAGCCTCTGCAGACTGCCCCCTTATTTCAATTCTTTTGAAAGACTTCATTTTTAGCCAATCAGAGCTGACTCCATGGTAAATTCACGTGCATGAGCTCAATGTTATCTATATGAAACACATGACCTAATGCCCTCTAGTGGTGAAAAACTATCAAAATGCATTTAGATTAGAGACGGCCTTCAAGGTCTAAGAAATTAGCACATGAACCCCCTAGGTTTAGCTTTCAACTAAGAATAAATACCAAGAAAACAAAGCAAAATTGGTGATAAAAGTAAATTGGAAAATTGTTTAAAATTGCATGCCCTATTTGAATCATGAAAGTTTTTTTATGGACTTGACTGTCCCTTTAAGATTACAAGTGATTTACTGTTTCTAGCCTGTATATATTTATCTACATATGACAGATATAATCATTTAAGGATTTGTGCCACATACAATGAAATATCAGATAAAGTAAATTGTAAAGAAGTTTTATTAATTAATTTTATTATCAACTGACAAACCCTAGTTGTCTAGTGGGGATGCATAAGCTACTATTGTTGAATTTGACAAGTTTTGGGGCTGCAGATTTCCCTGTGCCTAAAGCAGCACATAAATGGAATACATTACTTTTTAGGGGCTGCACGGTTTAAGGGATGCCGACCCCCCGTTACACACTCTAAGGGCTAGATTACAAGTGGAGAGCAACCTCAAACAAACAATAATGCAGGATCTGTTTTTTTAAAGTGGATGGTTAAATATTTTATCTAAAGCATCTTAATGTGTTCAGAACTTTTCTACAGTGGCCTATACTTTTAATCCTTATATTACAAGTCGTGAGTTAAGTGTCGCACCAAAAAAGGGATAGTAAACACCAAAAATGTTATTGTTTAAAAATATAGATAATCCCTTATTACCCATTCCCCAGTTTTGTATAACCAACACGGTTATATTAATAAACTTTTTACCTCTGTAATTACCTTGTATCTAAGCTTCTGCTAACCGCCTCCTTATCTCAGATATTTTGACAGACTGGCATTTCAGGCAAATAGTGTTGACTCTTAAATAACTCCACGTGCGTGAGCACAATGTTATCTAATCTGAAACACATGAACTTACGCCCTCTAGCTGTGAAAAACTGTCAAATTCATTCAGATAAGAGGGGGCCTTCAAGCGCTTAGAAATTAGCATATGAGCTTACCTACGTTTAACTTTCAACTAAGAATAACAAAAGAATAAAGCAAATTTGATGATAAAAGTAAATTAGAAAGCTAGATCAATAATTTGGGTTGTTTACTAAAAAAAAACAGAATTTATGTTTACCTGATAAATTTCTTTCTCCAACGGTGTGTCCGGTCCACGGCGTCATCCTTACTTGTGGGATATTCTCTTCCCCAACAGGAAATGGCAAAGAGCCCAGCAAAGCTGGTCACATGATCCCTCCTAGGCTCCGCCTACCCCAGTCATTCGACCGACGTTAAGGAGGAATATTTGCATAGGAGAAATCATATGGTACCGTGGTGACTGTAGTTAAAGAAAATAAAATATCAGACCTGATTAAAAAAACCAGGGCGGGCCGTGGACCGGACACACCGTTGGAGAAAGAAATTTATCAGTTAAACATAAATTCTGTTTTCTCCAACATAGGTGTGTCCGGTCCACGGCGTCATCCTTACTTGTGGGAACCAATACCAAAGCTTTAGGACACGGATGAAGGGAGGGAGCAAATCAGGTCACCTAAATGGAAGGCACCACGGCTTGCAAAACCTTTCTCCCAAAAATAGCCTCAGAAGAAGCAAAAGTATCAAACTTGTAAAATTTGGTAAAAGTGTGCAGTGAAGACCAAGTCGCTGCCCTACATATCTGATCAACAGAAGCCTCGTTCTTGAAGGCCCATGTGGAAGCCACAGCCCTAGTGGAATGAGCTGTGATTCTTTCGGGAGGCTGCCGTCCGGCAGTCTCGTAAGCCAATCTGATGATGCTTTTAATCCAAAAAGAGAGAGAGGTAGAAGTTGCTTTTTGACCTCTCCTTTTACCTGAATAAACAACAAACAAGGAAGATGTTTGTCTAAAATCCTTTGTAGCATCTAAATAGAATTTTAGAGCGCGAACAACATCCAAATTGTGCAACAAACGTTCCTTCTTTGAAACTGGTTTTGGACACAGAGAAGGTACGATAATCTCCTGGTTAATGTTTTTGTTAGAAACAACTTTTGGAAGAAAACCAGGTTTAGTACGTAAAACCACCTTATCTGCATGGAACACCAGATAAGGAGGAGAACACTGCAGAGCAGATAATTCTGAGACTCTTCTAGCAGAAGAAATCGCAACTAAAAACAAAACTTTCCAAGATAATAACTTAATATCAACGGAATGTAAGGGTTCAAACGGAACCCCCTGAAGAACTGAAAGAACTAAATTGAGACTCCAAGGAGGAGTCAAAGGTTTGTAAACAGGCTTGATTCTAACCAGAGCCTGAACAAAGGCTTGAACATCTGGCACAGCTGCCAGCTTTTTGTGAAGTAATACCGACAAGGCAGAAATCTGTCCCTTCAGGGAACTTGCAGATAATCCTTTTTCCAATCCTTCTTGAAGGAAGGATAGAATCCTAGGAATCTTAACCTTGTCCCAAGGGAATCCTTTAGATTCACACCAACAGATATATTTTTTCCAAATTTTGTGGTAAATCTTTCTAGTCACAGGCTTTCTGGCCTGAACAAGAGTATCGATCACAGAATCTGAGAATCCTCGCTTCGATAAAATCAAGCGTTCAATCTCCAAGCAGTCAGCTGGAGTGAAACCAGATTCGGATGTTCGAACGGACCCTGAACAAGAAGGTCTCGTCTCAAAGGTAGCTTCCAAGGTGGAGCCGATGACATATTCACCAGATCTGCATACCAAGTCCTGCGTGGCCACGCAGGAGCTATCAAGATCACCGACGCCCTCTCCTGCTTGATCCTGGCTATCAGCCTGGGGATGAGAGGAAATGGCGGGAACACATAAGCTAGTTTGAAGGTCCAAGGTGCTACTAGTGCATCCACTAGAGCCGCCTTGGGATCCCTGGATCTGGCCCCGTAGCAAGGAACTTTGAAGTTCTGACGAGAGGCCATCAGATCCATGTCTGGAATGCCCCACAGGTGAGTGACTCGGGCAAAGATTTCCGGATGGAGTTCCCACTCCCCCGGATGCAATGTCTGACGACTCAGAAAATCCGCTTCCCAATTTTCCACTCCTGGGATGTGGATAGCAGACAGGTGGCAGGAGTGAGACTCCGCCCAAAGAATAATTTTGGTTACTTCTTCCATCGCTAGGGAACTCCTTGTTCCCCCCTGATGGTTGATGTACGCAACAGTCGTCATGTTGTCTGATTGAAACCGTATGAACCTGGTCCTCGCAAGCTGGGGCCAGGCCTGGAGCGCATTGAATATCGCTCTCAGTTCCAGAATATTTATCGGTAGAAGAGATTCTTCCCGAGACCAAAGACCCTGAGCTTTCAGGGATCCCCAGACCGCGCCCCAGCCTATCAGACTGGCGTCGGTCGTGACAATGACCCACTCTGGTCTGTGGAACATCATCCCTTGAGACAGATTGTCCAGGGACAGCCACCAACGGAGTGAGTCTCTGGTCCTCTGATTTACTTGTATCTTCGGAGACAAGTCTGTATAGTCCCCATTCCACTGACTGAGCATGCACAGTTGTAATGGTCTTAGATGAATGCGCGCAAAAGGAACTATGTCCATCGCCGCCACCATCAACCCGATCACTTCCATGCACTGAGCTATGGAAGGAAGAGGAACGGAATGAAGTATCCGACAAGAGTCCAGAAGCTTTGTTTTTCTGGCCTCTGTTAGAAAGATCCTCATTTCTAAGGAGTCTATAATTGTTCCCAAGAAGGGAACCCTTGTTGACGGGGATAGAGAACTCTTTTCCACGTTCACTTTCCAGCCGTGAGATCTGAGAAAGGCCAGGACAATGTCCGTGTGAGCCTTTGCTTGAGGAAGGGACGACGCTTGAATCAGAATGTCGTCCAGGTAAGGTACTACTGCAATGCCCCTTGGTCTTAGCACCGCTAGAAGGGACCCTAGTACCTTTGTGAAAATCCTTGGAGCAGTGGCTAATCCGAAAGGAAGCGCCACGAACTGGTAATGTTTGTCCAGGAATGCAAACCTTAGGAACCGATGATGTTCCTTGTGGATAGGAATATGTAGATACGCATCCTTTAAATCCACCGTGGTCATAAATTGACCTTCCTGGATGGAAGGAAGGATAGTTCGAATGGTTTCCATCTTGAACGATGGGACCTTGAGAAATTTGTTTAAGATCTTGAGATCTAGGATTGGTCTGAACGTTCCCTCTTTTTTGGGAACTATGAACAGATTGGAGTAGAACCCCATCCCTTGTTCTCTTAATGGAACAGGATGAATCACTCCCATTTTTAACAGGTCTTCTACACAATGTAAGAACGCCTGTCTTCTTATGTGGTCTGAAGACAACTGCGACTTGTGGAACCTCCCCCTTGGGGGAAGTCCCTTGAATTCCAGAAGATAACCCTGGGAGACTATTTCTAGCGCCCAAGGATCCAGAACATCTCTTGCCCAAGCCTGAGCGAAGAGAGAGAGTCTGCCCCCCACCAGATCCGGTCCCGGATCGGGGGCCAATATTTCATGCTGTCTTGGTAGCAGTGGCAGGTTTCTTGGCCTGCTTTCCCTTGTTCCAGCCTTGCATTGGTCTCCAAGCTGGCTTGGCCTGAGAAGTATTACCCTCTTGCTTAGAGGACGTAGCACCTTGGGCTGGTCCGTTTTTACGAAAGGGACGAAAATTAGGTCTATTTTTTGCCTTGAAGGGCCGATCCTGAGGAAGGGCGTGGCCCTTACCCCCAGTGATATCAGAGATAATCTCTTTCAAGTCAGGACCAAACAGCGTTTTCCCCTTGAAAGGAATGTTTAGTAGCTTGTTCTTGGAAGACGCATCAGCCGACCAAGATTTCAACCAAAGCGCTCTGCGCGCCACAATAGCAAACCCAGAGTTCTTAGCCGCTAACTTAGCCAATTGCAAAGAGGCGTCTAGAGTGAAAGAATTAGCCAATTTGAGAGCATTGATTCTGTCCATAATCTCCTCATAAGGAGGAGAGTCACTATCGAGCACCTTAAGCAGTTCATCAAACCAGAAATATGCGGCTGTAGTGACAGGGACAATGCATGAAATGGGTTGTAGAAGGTAACCCTGCTGAACAAACATCTTTTTAAGCAAACCTTCTAATTTTTTATCCATAGGATCTTTGAAAGCACAACTATCCTCTATGGGAATAGTGGTGCGTTTGTTTAAAGTAGAAACCGCTCCCTCGACCTTGGGGACTGACTGCCATAAGTCCTTTCTGGGGTCGACCATAGGAAACAATTTTTTAAATATGGGGGGAGGGACGAAAGGAATACCGGGCCTTTCCCATTCTTTATTAACAATGTCCGCCACCCGCTTGGGTATAGGAAAAGCTTCTGGGAGCCCCGGCACCTCTAGGAACTTGTCCATTTTACATAGTTTCTCTGGGATGACTAAATTTTCACAATCATCCAGAGTGGATAATACCTCCTTAAGCAAAATGCGGAGATGTTCCAATTTAAATTTAAATGTAATCACATCAGATTCAGCCTGCTGAGAAATGTTCCCTAAATCAGTAATTTCTCCCTCAGACAAAACCTCCCTGGCCCCCTCAAATTGGGTTAGGGGCCCTTCAGAGATATTAATATCAGCGTCGTCATGCTCTTCAGTAACTAAAACAGAGCATCCACGCTTACGCTGACAAGGGTTCATTTTGGCTAAAATGTTTTTGACAGAATTATCCATTACAGCCGTTAATTGTTGCATAGTAAGGAGTATTGGCGCGCTAGATGTACTAGGGGCCTCCTGAGTGGGCAAGACTCGTGTAGACGAAGGAGGGAATGATGCAGTACCATGCTTACTCCCCTCACTTGAGGAATCATCTTGGGCATCATTGTCATTATCACATAAATCACATTTATTTAAATGAATAGGAATTCTGGCTTCCCCACATTCAGAACACAGTCTATCTGGTAGTTCAGACATGTTAAACAGGCATAAACTTGATCAGAAAGTACAAAAAACGTTTTAAAATAAAACCGTTACTGTCACTTTAAATTTTAAACTGAACACACTTTATTACTGCAATTGCGAAAAAACATGAAGGAATTGTTCAAAATTCACCAAATTTTCACCACAGCGTCTTAAAGCCTTGAAAATATTGCACACCAATTTTGGAAGCTTTAACCCTTAAAATAACGGAACCGGAGCCGTTTTAAGCTTTAAACCCCTTTACAGTCCCTGGTATCTGCTTTGCTGAGACCCAACCAAACCCAAAGGGGAATACGATACCAAATGACGCCTTCAGAAGTCTTTTATGAGTATCAGAGCTCCTCTCACATGCGACTGCATGCCATGCCTCTCAAAAACAAGTGCGCAACACCGGCGCGAAAATGAGACTCTGCCTATGCTTTGGGAAAGCCCCTAAAGAATAAGGTGTCTAAAACAGTGCCTGCCGATATTATTAAATCAAAATACCCAGAATAAATGATTCCTCAAGGCTAAATAAGTGTTAATATCAATCGATTTAGCCCAAAAAAAGTCTACAGTTTAAATAAGCCCTTGTGAAGCCCTTATTTACAATCGTAATAAACATGGCTTACCGGATCCCATAGGGAAAATGACAGCTTCCAGCATTACATCGTCTTGTTAGAATGCGTCATACCTCAAGCAGCAAGAGACTGCAAACTGTTCCCCCAACTGAAGTTAATTGCTCTCAACAGTCCTGTGTGGAACAGCCATGGATTTTAGTTACGGTTGCTAAAATCATTTTCCTCATACAAACAGAATTCTTCATCTCTTTTCTGTTTCTGAGTAAATAGTACGTACCAGCACTATTTGAAAATAACAAACTCTTGATTGAATAATGAAAAACTACAGTTAAACACTAAAAAACTCTAAGCCATCTCCGTGGAGATGTTGCCTGTACAACGGCAAAGAGAATGACTGGGGTAGGCGGAGCCTAGGAGGGATCATGTGACCAGCTTTGCTGGGCTCTTTGCCATTTCCTGTTGGGGAAGAGAATATCCCACAAGTAAGGATGACGCCGTGGACCGGACACACCTATGTTGGAGAAATAATATATACATGTGAAGGGTTATTCAGGGATTCCTGACAGATATCAGTGTTACAATGTATCTATCGCTAATTTTGAAGAAGAAAAAAAAGTTTGGAAATAGCAAAGTGCTACTTGTATTTATTGCCCTATAACTTGCAAAAAAAACAAAGAACATTGGGTATTTCTATACTCAGGACAAAATTTAGAAACTATTTAGCATTGTTGTTTTTTGGTGGTTGTAGATGCGTAAGAGATTTTGGGGGTCAAAGTTAGAAAAAGTGTTTTTTTCCCATTTTTTCATCATGTTTTATAATAATTTTTATAGTAAATTATAAGATATGATGAAAATAATGGTATCTTTAGAAAGTCCATTTAATGGCAAGAAAAACGGTATATAATATGTGTGGGTACAGTAAATGAGTAAGAGGAAAATTACAGCTAAACACAAACACTGCAGAAATGTAAAAATAGCCCCAGTCCCTAACGGTAAGAAAATTGAAAAATGGTCTGGTCACTAAGGGGTTAAAGGGATATGAAAGCCAAACTTTTTTTTTGTGTGATTCAGATAAAGCATGTGACTTTAAACAACTTTCTAATTTACTTCTATTATCAATTTTTCTTTGTTCTCTTGGTATATAGATATAGAAACGGAACATATCCTGCTATGTGCAGAACATTGGATTATATTAGCTTCTTATGTTGTGCTTTATAATAACTGTGATCGTGTTTGCTTGACTTGTGGGTGTTAGCTTTATATCAACTTTTTTGGCTCCATTGTAGTCTATGGGGGAATACGACTTTGCGTTCTAGCCCTATGTGAGGCATTCAGCTCACCCACGGTATCCAACATGTAGATGTTAGTGTGCTCTAGACCAGGAGTCGCCAACCTTTCGGACCTCAGGGACCACTAAACTCACAATTTTGAATCCCGTGGAACACTAACATGATTTTTTTTTTTTTTTTTAAACGTACAAACCTCTATAATGTGTATATAGAGATTATATGTATATAACTACATGTACATAACTAGTATAACCATAGCCAAGTTTACATTATATATATATTTACACATTTTTAAGAATTATTTTTTGGAATTAACTAACTGAAAGTTACCTCCCCAGTTAGGAATTACCGTATTTTTCACTCCATAAGACGAACTTTTTCCCCCCTCAAAAGTAAGGGGAAATGTCTGTGCGTCTTATGGAGCGAATGCAGGGCCAGATTGGGCAGCCGGATGCTTAGCCTATTTGCTATAATGCCCGCGGGCCGCTCAGAGTCAGTGCTCCTCAGCTGAGCTCATGTCACGCTCCGCTCCGCCTCCAACTTAGTAGTCACTCAAACTAGGACTACACTTCCCATAACTCCGTGGGGATACTAGTTATAACGTCAGTGCCCTGGAAGTTCTGGCACGCACATGTGTTGGTGACATGACCTGGAGGTCGGTGTTGAGAGGCTCAGAGCTGCGGTGAACGGTGGTCGCTTGGCTGGGGTTCCAGTCAGGGGGTATGCTAAAAAACCGGGTGAGCAATATATAAATCTTGGGGGCCTTTTGGCTAAAAACTCTGTCATGTCTGAAAAAGGAATATAGATTGGGGAGTGTTGAGAAGCTGTTGGACAATATAGACACAGGTCACGTCTCTGGGGGAAAATAGCTTGTCTGTTATTACACAAGTTTTTTTTTTTTTTTAGCTTGGCGCTGGATATTTGGAAACGGTGTCTATTTTAGGGGTTAAAATCTTGAAGAAAATCTTGAAGAATGACACTATTTTATAGCATCAATAGCATTTTAGTGCTTAGTTTGTCTTTTATTTATGGCTGTGTTAGTAGCTCAGTTTGTTCAAACGTTTTGAAAGTACTCTTATCACACACTCTCAATCACACACAAGCTCTCTCTCACACACACACACACACACTAACACTCTAACACAACACACACACTCACACACATTTTTATCACACACTCTCAATCACACACAAGCTCTCTCTCACACACACACACACACACACACACACACTAACACTCTAACACAACACACACACTCACACACATTTTTATCACACACTCAATCACACACAAGCTCTCTCTCACACACACACACACACTAACACTCTAACACAACACACACACTCACACACATTTTTATCACACACTCTCAATCACACACAAGCTCTCTTCAGAATATTTTTTTTCTTGTTTTCCTCCTCTAAAAACTAGGTGCGTCTTATGGTTAGGTGCGTCTTATGGAGCGAAAAATACGGTATTCCAAACTACTTATGATCATGGACAGACACTGGAGTCCTAAATTAAAGGGTCATGAAACCCAGAACTTTTCTTTCATGATTCAGATAGAGAATACAATTTTAAACAACTTTCCAATTTAATTCTATTATCAAATTTGTTTCATTCTCTTGGTATCATTTGTTAAAAGAGCAGCATTGCACTACTGGTTTCTAACTTAACACATGAGTGAGCCAATGACAATCAGTATATATATATATATGCAGCCACCAATCAGCAGCTAGCACCTAGATTCTTTACTGCTCCTGAGCTTGCCTAGATAAAACTTTCAGCAAAGGAAAACAAGAGAATGAAGCAAATTAAATAATATAAGTAAATAGGAAAGTTGTTTAAAATTGTATTCTCTATCTGAATCACGAACTAAAAATTTTGGGTTTCATGTCCCTTTAAGTTTATATCAGAAAGCTCTCAATATGGATGTGAGCTAACCACGACTGATGTTACTGGCAATAACTATAATACTGGTGGATATGGCTGATCTGCTGGATGGCAATTACTGGAATTCAGGTGGAATGGCTTTGTGCGTGGGAAAATTATTAGAATTAAAAATAATTAATATTTAATAAATAAAAAAAAAAGAAGATGGAGGGGAGGAAGACAAACAGTGATGTAAATCCATCTGAAGGAATTAGGAAAACTACTACAAAGAGACAAGTAAAGGGAATAAAATAAATTAAATATAAGAGAGAATTTTTTTTTAAAGATTTTCTTTTTTTTAATATACTTTAATTCCACTATTTTAAGCCAAGACTATACCATCCTCTGCTGTCTTTAAAATGGAAGCATCTTCCTCTGAGCAGCGCTCCGGGCGGGTGGAGTTAAAAATTAAATCTAGCTACGCAAGTTGTTCAGTACTACGCATTGTGCGAAGGGAGATTGTAATTAAACTCCGCCTTCGTCGGTTTTCACTGATGTCTAGCCAGGCACTGTAGGGAGTTGCAGGGCAACAGGGGTGACATCATCAGAGGAGATTCATTTCTGCTTGATGGTGTCAAGGACCACCAACATCTTCTCGTGGACCACCAGCTGGTTGGCGACCGCTGCTCTAGACTATTGCTCAAGTGAGAACAAATTACCTTTCAGTTTGTTATAAGGTCGCAAAAATAGAAGCACTATTGATTGTTGTCAAGTGATGTTGTAATCTAAGCCTACTACTTATTTATTACAAAACAATCTCCTTCATCTGCCCTTGGCCTCCGGTTTTGAGAAATATATTTGCAAAAAAACTAAATACTACACTAACTGGAGAAGAATAAACCCCTAGACTAGCAATACAAAGACATATTTCACTAATACATCACTTGAGAAAATATCAAGGAAAACGTTTTTAGCTGGCGCAGTATAAAGTGCTGTCAACAAAGGAAAAAGTTCTGTCTTAAAGGGACAGTCAACACCAGAATTTTTGTTGTTTTAAAAGATAGATAATACCTTAATTACCAATTCCCCAGTTTTGCATAACCAACACAGTTATAATTATACACGTTTTACCTCTGTAATTACCTTGTATCTAAGCCTCAGTAGACTGCTCCCTTATTTCAGTTCTTTTGACAGACTTGCATTTTAGCCAATCAGAGCTCTCCATGGTAAATTCACGTGCATGAGCTCAATGTTATCTATATGAAACACGTGAACTAATGCCCTCTAGTGGTGAAAAACTATCAAAATTAATTTAGATTAGGGGCGGCCTTCAAGGTCTAAGAAATTAGCATATGAACCTCGTAGGTTTAGCTTTTAACTAAGAATACCAAGAGAACAAAGCAAAATTGGTGATAAAAGTAAATTAGAAAGTTGTTTAAAATGACATGCCCTATTTGAAACATGAAAGTTTTTTTTGGACTTGACTGTCCCTTTAACCTGTCTGCTGCACAATTGCCACCAGCAATCTGGCATTGCAGCCAATCAGAACATTTTCTAAGAAAACTCCAGTGTTAGAACTTCCAGGTATTTTTGAGTTCTCTGAGGATGAAAGCACCTCAGGTGGCTGGAATCTGTTTATATTAAAGGGACAGTCAAGTAAAAAAAAAACTTTCATTTTTCAAATAAGGCATGTAATTTTAAACAACTTTCCAATTTAATTTTATCAACAATTTTGTTTTGTTCTCTTGGTATTCTAGTTGAAAGCAAGCTTAGGAAGGCTCATATGATAATTTCTAAGCCCTTGAAGGCCGCCTCTATTTTATTTACTTTTCACAGCAGGGGAGAGCAAGCTCATGTAGGCCATATAGATAGCATTGTGATCACGCTCGTGGCTAGTGGCAGACACTGCACTAATTGGCTAAAATGCAAGTCAATAGATAATAACTAAAAGTCATGTGATTAGGGGCGGTCAGAAGATGCTTAGATACAAGTTAGTCACAGAAGTAAAAAGTGTATTAATATAACAGTGTTGGTTTTGCAAAACTGGGGAATGGGTAATAAAGGGATTATCTATCTTTCTAAACAACAAAAATTCTGGTGTTGACTGTCCCTTTAAAACACTGAGCAATAATGCTTATTAGGAAAAGCTAACATAAAATGACCAGAATAACCTTTAAAGTTGTGATGGTTCTGTAACATATACAGGATTACTGCCCAAGCTATTCAAAGGGACAGTCAACTCGAAAATTGTTATTGTTTAAAAAGATAGATAATCCCTTTATTACCCATTCCCCAGTTTTGCATAATCAACACAGTTATATTAATAAACTTTTTACCTCTGTGATTACCTTGTATCTAAGCCTCTTCTGACATCCCCCTGATCACATGACTGTGACTATTTATTATCTATTGACTTGCATTTTAGCCAATTAGTGCTGTGTCATCCACAACCCAAGGGAGAGAGCACAATGTTATCTATATGGCTCACACAAACTAGTACTCCCCTGTTGTGAAGTATATTATTATAACAATGTTGCTTGTGCAAAGCTGGGGAAAGGGTAGTAAAGACATTATCTTTTTAAACAATAATAATTTTGGTGTTGACTGTCCCTTTAAACTCTTTAAGTGTTGTCATTTCCCTATGAAATGCAGATCTTGTCATCATTCTGTTCCTCTAGTGGGCTTGCTTCTGTGCTGCTCCCAAATTTTTCATAATGTAGAAACAAAGGGGCCTATTTATTAAATGTCTGTCCGACATGATCCGATCATGTCCGACAGACATCGCTGAATGCATTCAGCATTGCACCAGCAGCTCTTGTAAACTGCTGGTGCAACGCCGCCCCCTGCAGATTCGCGGGCAATCGGCTGCTAGCAGGGGGTGTCAATCAACCCGATCGCATTTGATCGTATTCGAGACTCCAGCGAATGCGTAGAGATTGACGCAATGATAAATAGGCCTACATTCTTTAAATTTGGTAACAGTGATCAATCACCTGGCTAAAAATATGTAAGTTTTTTTTTTATAAGTGTTCTCTAAGTGCAAAAACAGGAAAAATCTAATATACAGACACCCTAACAATCCCTTATTTGAAAAAAAGACAAACCTGGGAACCCCTCTTTCAAATTTCAGTACTTTGATTATTAATTGTATTGCAGATTTTTTTTTTGTCATCATAACCTTATTGAACCCAGGGTTCTTTGGAGTCACTTTGACCAATAGCTCTAAATCTATAGCTTATAATCTAAGGCACTATTTCCCAGTTATTATAAGACTCATTAAAAATCAAATAAAAAGTATATTCATTTGTTCTCAATCTCTAAAGTATATATTGTGTATAATGTGAAATGGTTTCAGAACTATTACATTGCAAAGCTAAGAATCCGGACAATAAAACAGATCCAATCATTTAGTTAGTATTCAGCCAGACATACCTTTGACTCTTTCAAGTAGCAATGCATAGCTTGTGTAACATCTGCAGCATGGACGGCATTATGATATGGGTTTTGACTGTGATAGTCCTCTTGAACCAAGACTAAATAAAAAAAAAATAATAATAAAAAAATAAACAACTTTTGACATCTGTTGATTTAAGGGACACTCAAGTCAAAATAAACTTTTATGATTCAGAAAGAGCATGCAGTTTTAAGACACTTTCCAATTTACTTCCATTATTACATTTTGAACAGTGTTTTTTATATTCACACTTTCTGGGGAACAAGATCCTACTGAGCATGTGCACAAAATTACAGGGTATATGTATACTAGTCTGTGATTGGCTGATGTCCGTCACATGGTACAGGGGGCCGGATAATAAGAGAAAAATTAAATTTGTCAGAAAATAAATCTGCTGCTTATTTGAAATTCAGAGTAGTTATTTTTGTATGCACTTGTTAATAATGCAATTCTACTGCATTGAGTAGTCCTTTAAAGGGACATAATACTCATATGCTAAATCACTTGAAAGTGATGCAGCATAACTGTAAAAAGCTGACATGAAATTATCACCTGAACATCTCTATGTAAAAAGGGAAGATATTTTACCTCAAAATATCTTCGGCTCACCAGAGTAAGTGCTCTAGAAACAGTTAAAGTTGTTGTAAAGCTTCAAGTTGAAAAAAACAACAACAAAAAACCCACAATAGCCAGTAAGCATCAGCAATGCGGAGGTCTTGCATTGCTTTGCTTCTATCTCATGAGATTTCAATTAAATCTCACGAGATTGCACAGTAAACTTCCTTAAACTGAATAGGAAAATAACATGACTGTGCCTGCACATTCCTTTGCAAGTCCTGGCACTAAAGTCCTTTTACAATGTGGTGTGAATACTTTGAGGTAGATATCTTTTTTACATACAAAACGTTAAGGTGATATTTTCTAGTCAGCTTTTTAACTGCTATGTTGCATCACTTTCATGTGCTTCAACATTTAGGTATCATGGCCCTTTAAGGTGGAACAATCCCTCTCCAAAATCATTACAACATCTTTGGCATAGGAAATGGTGTTAATAGTGGAAAAAGAAAATGCTCTAACGCTGAAAATAATGGTAGAAGCTGTATTTGCAGCTTCTGAGAGCTTGCAGTGCAGGCTAGTAAGGTCAGCAACCACAAATTTAAAGGGACACTGAACCCAAATTTTTTCTTTTGTGATTCAGATAGAGCATGCAATTTTAAGCAACTTTCTAATTTACTCCTATTATCATTTTTTCTTCGTTCTCTTGCTATCTTTATTGAAAAAGAAAGTCCAGAACCTTGAACAGCACTTGTTTATTGGTGGATGAATTTATCCACCAATCAGCAAGAACAACTCAGGTTGTTCACCAAAATGGGCCGGCATCTAAACTTACATTCTTGCTTTTCAAATAAAGATACCAAGAGAATGAAGAACATTTGCTAATAGGAGTAAACTAGAAAGTTGCTTAAAAGAAAACATTTGGGTTCAGTGTCCCTTTAATAAAAAGCAGATCCTTCTTCTTATCGTCTCGTCACAGGTGGTGGAGACAAATAACTTCAAACTTGCTCATTGGTGCTCTTGCACAACTGGGGAGAGCAGGCGGCGGGATTGCATAAGAGAGCACTTGCACTATCTTAAATTTTGCAAAATGATGCTGCATTGCAAGTGGCAATTGTAGGTGGACAAGTTCTCTGCTTGATAAATTGTTAAAGTGTTGCCTCATAGGAGAAGTAAAGACTGGAGTACTTTGGATTTGAAATGTAGTTTATAAACATTAAATGCGTAAGTTAATTGCTACTAGACCACTCAACATTTTTAAGGACATTCTAAAAGCAAAGCAGATTAGATCAATGTTTAATACAAAATATGAGTAAAGCAGCACCAAATTATTAACAAGTTACAGAAACATGAAGTTAAATTTAACCTTTCATGATTCATAATATAGAGCATACTAAAAGGTTCTATTATCAAATGTACATTTTTCTATTGGTATCCTTTGCTGAAATGGGGCGGGAGCATACACGTCTTAAAGGGATATTAAATAGTATGAGATTGTAATATAAAATGGTTAATTATGCGTACTCAAAAAACTTTGCAATATACACAAATCCTTTATCCAAACTGCTTGGGACCAGAAAAGGTTTGGATTTTGGAATATTTGCATTAGTAAAATGGGACAGTTTAGAGGTGGGGGGGGGGAAGTGTAAACAACAATATCTTATGTCATTTAGACAATGTTTAAATGTTATAATACAGCGTATACATGTAACCTAAAGGTAGTTTTATATAATTTACAATACTGTTCTATACATAGTAAGCTCAGAAAGATACAGTACTTTAATCAGAAAGGTACTATTTGTTGTTTTAAATAAATAAAGACATTTCAAAACACAAACAAGAAACCAAAGACATGGGCAGAGAAGATTCTCACTTACTGGCAGGGAAAAATGGAAATTTTTCATAAATATATATTTTGGAATTCCGGATTTGGGGAATTGTACCTGTACTTTCATTATTTATTTTGTCCTTTTTTCTTGTAATTTAACTTTAAAATTGTTTAGTTTTTTTTAAATTCCACTGAGTTTCTCCAAAGTAATGGATGCCGCAATGTCTGAATGTAATTTTTAACCTTATCTCCCTGTTCTGCTGCAAACAATTAAGGACAGATATAAAGCACAGCCTTGTTTACACCAACTCTATTTTATTGCTTGGTTTATATATATATATCTATATATATCTATCTTTCCCTAATTGTTTTCAGCAGAAGATAGAGATACAAATAAAACTAGTTTAAATATGGTAGCACTCGTTACTTTATAGAATCTAAACCTTTACACTAATATTGTCAATCTTTAAATAACTAATATAATGGTAAAAATAATGTGGAGTTTCATTGATCATTTAGTAATAAGTCAGAGCCTTCGGCCACCCACAACACTGCACTCTTCTTCAATGAGATGACTTTTCTACCTCTAAACCAATAGCCCTATATTTAGCCATCAAGTAGCAGGTGCTACCCATGTGCTGAACCAAATATGGGCCGGCTTCTAAGCTTACATTACTATGTTTCAAATAAAGATACCAAGATAACAAAGAAAAATTGGTAATATGAGTAAACCAGAAAGTTGCTTAAAATTGCATTCTCTATCTGAATCATGAAAGAAAAACATTGGGTTTCGTATTTCTTTAAGCATTAAATTGGAAAGTATTTTTAAATTGTTCTCTCTATATGAATTGTAAAAATATCCCTTTAATGCAAAGTTAAAATTTTTCTTTTCTTCATAAAATGTAAAACATCACCTTATAAAAACACTAGAACTCATCAGTCATTCCTCTGTATTCATAAGCATGGGTAATGAACACAAAGGGATAGAACACCATATATATATATATATATATATATATATATATATATATATACTGAATCCAAGTAGTGCACTCTCACTTGCCAACCACAAACATAGACCAGGGTGCTTAAAGTAATATTCAATCAAGTCAGGTAATAAGCACTCACTGGATTTAAGAACAGCACACTTTATTAGGCAGTGACGTTTCGGGGCATTCAGTCTGAAGAAGGGGTGAATGCCCCGAAACGTCACTGCCTAATAAAGTGTGCTGTGCTTAAATCCAGTGAGTGCTTATTACCTGACTTGATTATTTATATATATATATATATATATATATATATATATATAAATAAAAAAATATTTCAACAGTCTCCTCTGGTCCTATAAATAGCTGTAACATATCTATATGTTGGGGTTTTGTGCTGCACCCGAGTTAAGTAACAGTGTCATATATACACAATAGTAAAATAAAGATTTCACTTACCTAAAAATCGGTGTAATTTCACCATATCAAGCTGAAAATGATGAATAAGTCCGTGGACATTGAATAGATGACACAGCAATGTTACTAAGCTGTTACCTGAAAAGTATAAAAAAAGAACGTTTAGCTAGGCATATTAGTGAAAATATCAGCTTTTTGTAAGGGCATGTTATTTTGCACTACTTGCAGTGGAACGCTAAGGCCTAGATCAAAAATATATTAGCACTATTGTTCGTTAACATCGCTCAAGATCAGTCAATAGTGTTTATATTTTTGTTCTCATATTACAAACGTCCAAAGTTATTTTAATCGCTCGAGCGCTAGTGTAGGCTGAGCTAAAATCTGCATGTTGGATAGCACGGGTGAGCGAAATTCTGCACACTATGGTGTGTGCAGTAAATTTCTTATCGCTCGACCACCAAGCCAGTGTAGGGGAATTCATGTTGTTCTGTGCTATACTATTAATAATGGTTTACTCCAGGTCTTAAAAAGTGCTACATTTTACAGTGATATTTTGGATTGCGCTTGAACCGAGCAACACTTAGCGCAACACTTCTAATATGAACACAATGAGCATACTAATATCCCTCGATACACTATCCAAAGTATAGGGATGCGCTAAAAAAGTCTAGGCTATCTTACTTTGGTTAAAATATTTAACCATCAACTTGTAATACCAGATTGTGCATTATTCTTAGAACGATTCTGCACAGAAGATAGCGCTGCCTGTGCTTTTAAAGGGACAGTACACTGTAAAATTGTATTTCTATGAATGTATTTTCAATTACTTGTTATACAAGCTGCAGAGTATAAATGTGTGAGAAATTGTATTTTCAGGTTTATTTGTGCTTTTAAACCACAGCCTTTTACAATGGGGTGAGTTACAGGTAATATCTAGGGTTGCCACCTTTCTTGGAAGAAAATACCAGCCATGCTAATTAACATAAATTTGCATAAATAATTGTATGTATGTATCTATTGGGTACTTGTAAAGCGCGGCTAATCACCCCTAAGGGTCTCAAGGCGCTGCTCATTTGATCAACTATGGAAGGATGAAAGGCTGAGTGGACCTTGCCGGGCACCTCGGGTTGCTACAGAGCTCAGCCACAGTGCATTAGCATGCTGAGCTATCTGTCCGGCTATCAAAAACTTTAAATGCTTATTTGTTTATAACTAGTATTCATCACACTCAGAAGAAGTTTCACTTTGACAGGTGCTATCTTTCAATATTTAGTCTTTATTTTCTACATTGACATGAACCTTAAAAATACCGTCCGTGTCGGTAAAATAGTAATATCATATCACATGCTTATGCTTCCTTATCTTATATCTGTTGTTTGTAAACCAAAGCCTAATACTTAGAGAGAACAATAGAAAATTAAAAAAAATGTTACTTAACTATACTGCACCCCACTGAGAGTGTAATTTCTTCTGCTGGCTGAGTTTACATAGATTTACCAATAGCATAGACTCCAGTATACAAACTTTCAGCATAGGTGTAGATACCACAGAGGTTAAAGGAGCTACTTGTAAACAGTTTAATACACTCGAGCAGGAAAAATGAATCATTTGGAACAATTTAAAGGGGAGAACATTTATTGGGTGAACCTAAGTAAAAATAGCATTTCATAGCAAGTACTACAAAATTGCCCTTACAAATTAGAGCTTGTAATTTTTCCACCACAATGTGCTTTTGTATTAAACATTATGGGCCAGATTACAAGTGGAACAGTATTTAACGTTCCTGCACTAACTCCACTAGAAGTAAGCTATTGGCGCACGTCGGGTAGCATTCGTATTACAAGCTGAAAGTAGTTTTCTAACCTGATTGCATATTCCCTATATATATATATATATATATATATATATACACATATATATATACATACATACACACACACACTATACATATTTAGACGTGTATATATGTATGTATCTCTATGTTAAAGCCCTTTGCAGTCTTTTTTTCTAACACCTGAGACCTCATATCTTTGAACCCTTATAACTTTTTTTGCAATTTATTTTTTATTAGATGGTGTTATTATGAGTGTAACTATACTTTGTAATGTATTTTTTTTGTGTTTTGTGACACTCTTTATTTTGTGAAACAGTAAACCAAAGCTCTGAGGAAGCTGTAATCATTCTAGCAAAAATAGGGATTGCGCTCACAAGTTCACTTTCAACTTGTAATACGAGCAATTAAACCTGATGCGCACAAGCAGTTGAGATAAACTACTTTACGCTTGCGCCTAATTGTTACAGCGCCACTCGTAATATAGCCCTAAATCTTTAACAGCTACATTTTAAAATGTTTTGGCTGTTCCATGGTAAAATGAGGCTTAGCACTTAAATGACACATGGCTGACAGATATACAATGAATCGCTTTTAAATTACTAAAAGGGGATCTGAGAGACATAAGTGCCCAATGCAGCGTTGTAATTAGCCTTAGGTGTTTTAAATTCATTACTTGACTGTATATTATGTAGAGTCCACACAAAGATCACATCTATTGACAGATTAAAGCTGATTATACTGATGTTGCATGATATTACATAAAGTCAATGCCTTTGCAGATCACTCACTAATTCTCATCTTTAAAGGGACGTTAAAGTTAACAATTAATCTCCTCATAAAATGATTAAGGATAAAATAAATAAATAAATAAATAATAATATGTTCATTATTTATTTTGCCTGCTCTTGACATAAACTCTCTCTGAAAAGTGTGCTCGTTTCCCAGAGAGACTGGACAGCCTCCTTCACACTTACGTAGGGGGAAGTTTACATTCTAAACAGTGATTGGTTAAACAAGCTCATTTATATCTATCCATAACTGGGGACAGCAAAGGAGACCTGGAACATGGATAACAGAGATGTGATATGTAGATTACTTGTGTACTGCAATAAAGTGAAGTCATTTGATAGCATTTATTCCTGGATAAAAGACAAGCTTTATAAGTGTCATTGTGATATGTAGCTGGTTTTGGAAGGTTTCATGTGTCATAATTTTGCACAGGGCTTCTGAGACCTTCACTGGGGGGGTTAGGTAACCGGTCACTGGGGGGCTTAGACCCCCTATTAACTTAAGCTGTGCATAAATACATAGTCCTAAGACTCTACTTATACATTTTTATGTTTACATGGGCATTTTTAACACATAGCATACATCAGCAGGGTATGCTGAGAGAAAGACTCCCTATTAACTAAAGTCATGCATAAATACATAGTCCTAAGACTTTGCTTGTACTTTTTGCTGTTTAAATGGATGTTAAACACATAGAATACATAAGCACTTACGTAAAAGTTGCATTAAAAACCAACTATTTTACAATCATTTAACAGAGTCAGGGTTTTGCAATCATCAGTAGCTCAGATATGCACCTCTTGAAAAGTCAGGTGGAATCCGTGTTCCAATTCTCCTTCGCAGAGGTTAAACACATAGTTGTAAGCATGCAACAGGGCTAATAAAATGTTCTAACACATAACAGCATTTTCTTTCTGCATCTTCATGTCCCTTTAAATTGAAACAAACAGGAAGCGACTATGTACAACTCAGTTTTGGGACTCTACTGTTCACTTTATGAATGAGAAAATCCCACAGAAAAAAAGTTGATTATAGAAACATTAAAAAAGAAAAAAAGCAAAGTACCGTGACACATTTTAAAACATTTGAGCATCATGTCCTTGTAAAATACAAATCATGCACAAAATATAATAAACAGTGTACACTGTGAGTAAAATATGTTTATGGTCTTCAATTTCATAAATATTATTCCAGCTTACCATTTGTCAGGCGATCAAACAGGAAAATGTCAAAATTCCACATTCCCACTTTTGATAGCATATGCTGCAAATAAAACAAAGTGAGATTGAATTACAGTACTGCCCTTAATCATTCCTCCCAGTAAATACATTACAAATAAACATTCAACAGTGTAATTGAAGTAAATTAATCATAGGTTTTCTGTCAGAATTGCTGGCAAATTAAGTAATTTTAACACTGTTCCAATTTAATACACCCTTCGTGAATAGAAGAATAAATATCAGTATATATAGTGTATTAGTGGAAATCAAATGTGCTAGACAGACTTATAGTAAATGCAAAGAACAGTAAAGGATGTCATTTTTTCCACAGCTGTTTTTTTTATAATCTGTCTGGATAATTAGTCCATGAAGGTGATTTTATATTTTCTTTTCCAATGTGCATCCTTACTGCAATTAGAATACGGCTAATTATTCCATAATCGAATGCCGCTTCAGACCTATTCCCAGAAATGGGTGTTTGAGTGTTCTTTTAACATTTATTCTAGTAATGAAGCTGTTCATAGCATATGTATTTATACTGAGCAAATCGCTGTGCAGGTGTCAGGGACTCCAGCTCTAAAGGAATCCAAATATCAGATTATAAAAGTCCCTAAATTAGGAAGCAAAATTTAAAACTACCAGGTTTTTTTTTTTTTTACAAAATTATTCTACAAAAATTATTGTGTTGGAAAGAGCCAAATCCCTGCTCTGCTGTCTACATTTTTTTCTACTGCTCTTTAAATGCGATTTACATGCACTATTTGAGTATAGGCCATGGAATGGCTGTCAGTGAGCTGACAGCCTATCCAAAACAAATATGATTGTATATAGGAATGGGATGAAACAATGTTTATATCAATGTTATACATAGTTACATACACTGCTGGCACAGAAAGCTGCATACAATCTATAGCAGCTAAGTTTACAACTATGTATAACATTGTTATATCTTGTTATAACCACTGCTGCCAGATGGCTAAGGACACACTCCTGAGCTCACCTAGGATTACAGTACTTTTTAACAAAGAATACCAAGACAACAAAGCCAAATTGATAATAAAAGTAAATTGGAAAGTTGTTTAAAATTGTATGCTTTTTCTGAATCGTGAATGTTTAAGTTTGACTATACTGTCCCTTTAAGGTAGTTGTTTAGAAGTTGGTAAATAAATTTAAGTGGGGGATTTAAACTGGTACAAAACTTAAAGGGATATGAAACCCAACATTTTTATTTCATGATTCAGATAGAGAATACCATTTTAAACAACTTTCCAATTTACTATCATTTAATTTGCTTCCTTCTCTTCTAGCTGTTGATTGGTGGCTACATATATATCAATTTTGATTGGCTCACCAATGTGTTCAGTTAAAAATCATTAGTGCATTGCTGCTTCTTCAACAAATGATACCAAAAGAATGAAACAAATTAGATAATAATAGTAAATTAGAAAGTTGTTTAAAACTGTATTCTCTATCTGAATCATGAAAGAAAAAATTGGGTTTCATGTCCCTTTAATTGTGATCATAAATATGATATTTAATCTAAGAAGTCTTGTCAGTACTGTGAGGTCCATCAAAATGTTTAAAAATACAAATTTTAAATTGTATAATGCTAAAAAAAACAAAAAACAAATATTTAGTGTGATTTCTCACCATGCCGGGGAGTTTTTGATGATCAGACTTTAAGTGATTGCATGTTAACATTTTTTTAATTATGATATTACTTAGAATGAAATTAAACTGTATGTTTTGCTGTGAAATCCCAGCAAAAAACCCTTTTGAAAAGCCTGTTAAATGTGTTTTGTATAGATTTTTTGTGTGAGTGTTTGTGATATTGTATATGCAACTAGGGAGGTTTAACTAATTCAAATGTCGGTGCTTCTAATAGATTAGAATGGTTTAGAAAACACAACATGAAATCACCCATATTGCAAACAATATTTTTACTGGGCTTTTTTTTTTTTGCAGCATTAAAACACATAGGGGTATATTACAGTCCTGCAAAAACCTTCATTGTCTTTAATAGTAAAGTTTGTAGACCAATCATAAGATAAACGGTTTATAAAAAACTGTGATTGACCCCTTTATGTTCTGTGCCAGCAATGATGTAATAATAAAATGCTCTAGCATATCACAGTGTTTTAGGACTGTTCTTCATGTCTCTGAAGATACCATTAATATAATGTTGATGCCCACAAAGTTTTTCAAGTAATCTTATTGTGCTGAGAATTTTTTTTTTTTAACATTTTTCCTCGTATGTCCCACCACTGTTTTTATTTTCCACAATAACTGTATAAATTATTATTAAACAGACAGTAAAGTAAAAATGAAACTTCCTTGATCATGAAATTTTTAAAAACCTTCCAACCTATTTTTAATTATTAAATTTACTTCAATCTCTTTGCATTTTTTTTTTTTTTAAGAGCATACCTAGATAGGCTTAGAAGTGTCCGGAGCACTTTATGTCAGCAGTATTTGCAGCAATGTTTAACATTGTTACAAATATTGTTGCAATCATTGCTGCCATATAAGTTTTAAGACAGGTGTAAGCAAAGGATACCAAGAGAAGGAAGTCAATTTGATCAATTGAAAAGTTGTTTAACATTAAATGCTCTGATTCACAAAATGTTAATTTTGACTAGCATGTCCCTTAATATTCTTATTTATTTGTGTTGTGCATTAAAGCACAAATCTGCAATTATATGTATTTTATATTCTATTCCATAGTGGGGGTTTATTCATGGATTTGGAGGTGCTTTACAAATAAACGGTAATGAAAACATTTCAAAATAGCTATTGATAAAAATAAAGATATTTGAGCCATTTATGGTAGATTTCACTGAAGATTAACCATAAGGTTTTATGAAATTCTGTTGGGTGTCTGTTTGTTGTCACTTACCCGTGCTTGGCCGAGATAGTCTTCATCCAATAAGTGCAGGGAAGCTTGTGGTACGATTCCACGGAGGAGCCTTGAAGCATGAAAGTACCTCTGGAAACTCAGTAATCTCTTTAACTTTTTCTTAGTGCCAATTTCTTCTGAGTGTGTTGTATCTAAAACAAGAAAGAGACCCAAAATGAAGTATAAACAGCCCATAACATGAAGGTTTTTATTCATCTGTAAATTCTGGTTGTAACAAAAACACAACACATTGATTTTGACTCAGATAAGCAACCAGCAAGACCTAGACTGGATTTATTATTATAAAAAAAAACACAAAAACAAATTGCTGGACCAGGACCAGAGATAATATTAGGCAAATAAGGCTGAGGCCTAAGCTGGTCATGTGAGGTTTTCCAAGAAACAAACATATTGTCATATTTGTAACAGGTTCCTTTATTGTAAACTAGTCCTAAAGCCCGTTCACACGGGCCATTTTTTGCAGTACAGCGGTCCCACCCCTTGCTCTCTCTCTCCCCCCTCTCTTTTGCTTTCTTTCTCCCCCTCTCTTTTGCTCTCTCTCTCCCCTCTCTTTTGCTCTCTTTCTCCCTCCTCTCTTTTGCTCTCTCTCCCCCCTCTCTTTTGCTCTCTCTCTCTCCCCCCTCTCTTTTGCTCTCTCTCTCTCCCCCCTCTCTTTTGCTTTCTCTCCCCCCTCTCTTTTGCACTCTCTCTCCCCCCTCTCTTTTGCACTCTCTCTCTCCCCCCTTTCTTTTGCACTCTCTCTCCCCCTCTCTTTTGCTCTCTCTCTCCCCCCTCTCTTTTGCTCTCTCTCCCCCTCTCTTTTGCTCTCTCTCTCACCCCTCTCTTTTGCTTTCTCTCCCCCTCTCTTTTGCACTCTCTCTCTCCCCCCTTTCTTTTGCGCTCTCTCTCCCCTCTCTTTTGCGATCTCTCTCCCCTCTCTTTTGCGCTCTCTCGCCATCTCTTTTGCACTCTCTCTCCCCTCTCTTTTGCGCACTCTCTCCCCCTCTCCTTTGCACTCTCTCTCTCTCCCCCTCTCTTTTGTGCTCTCTCCACATCTCTTTTGCTCTCTCTCCCCCTCTCTTTTGCTCTCTGTCTCCCCCTCTCTTTTGCTCTCTGTCTCCCCCTCTCTTTTGCGCTCTCTCTCCCCCCTCTCTTTTGCTCTCTTTCTCTCTCCCCCTCTCTTTTGCTCTCTCTCTCTCACCCTCTCTTTTGCTCTCTCTCTCTCCCCTCTCTCTTTTGCTCTCTCTTCCCCTCTCTTTTGCTCCCACCCTCTTTTTTGCTTTCTCTCCCCCCTTTTGCTCTCCCCCTTTTGCTCTCCCCCTCTCTTTTGCTCTCCCTCCTCCTCTTTTGCGCTACCTCCCCTTATTTTGCTCTCTCTCCCCCTCTCTTTTGCTCCCCCTCTCATTTGCTCTCTCTCACCCCCTCTCTTTTGCTCTCTCTCTCTCCCCCTCTCTCTCTCTCACCTCTCTTTTGCTCTCTCTCCCCTTTCTTTTGCACTCCCCCCCTCTCTTTTGCTCTCTCTCTTTCCTCCCTCTATTTTTCTCTCTCCCCCTCTCTTTTGCTCTCTCTCTCCCCCTCTCTTTTGCTCTCTCTCACCCTCTTTTGCTCTCCCCCCTCTCTCTTGCTCTCTCTCTTCCCCCTCTCTTTTGCTCTCTCTCCCCCTTTCTTTTGCCTTCTCCCCCCCCCTCTATTTTGCTCTCTCCCCCCTCTATTTTTCTCTCCCCCATCATTTTGCTCTCTCTCCCCTCTATTTTGTTCTCTCCCCTCTCTTTTGCTCTTTCCCCTCTCATTTGCTCTCTCTCCCCTCTCTTTTTCTCTCTTCCCTCTCTTTTGCTCTTTCCCATTTCTTTTGCTCTCTCCCCCTCTCTTTTGATCTGTCTGTCTCTCTCGCATGCGCGGGAGCTAAATTACATGAAAGGGATAAAAAAAAAATAATGAAAGTATATTGTAAAGTTGATTTATTATGCATAACTAAATACAGTATATATTATATAAATCTCAAGGTGTTTACTATCCCTTTAAATATGAATTAGTTTATTTTACCACATTGACTGTTGTACAGTAGCAAGTATATATTTTTGTAAAACAGAATTTATGCTTACCTGATAAATTACTTTCTCCAACGGTGTGTCCGGTCCACGGCGTCATCCTTACTTGTGGGATATTCTCTTCCCCAACAGGAAATGGCAAAGAGCCCAGCAAAGCTGGTCACATGATCCCTCCTAGGCTCCGCCTACCCCAGTCATTCGACCGACGTAAAGGAGGAATATGCATAGGAGAAATCATATGATCCCGTGGTGACTGTAGTTAGAGAAAATAATTCATCAGACCTGATTAAAAAAACCAGGGCGGGCCGTGGACCGGACACACCGTTGGAGAAAGTAATTTATCAGGTAAGCATAAATTCTGTTTTCTCCAACATAGGTGTGTCCGGTCCACGGCGTCATCCTTACTTGTGGGAACCAATACCAAAGCTTTAGGACACGGATGATGGGAGGGAGCAAATCAGGTCACCTAGATGGAAGGCACCACGGCTTGCAAAACCTTTCTCCCAAAAATAGCCTCAGAAGAAGCAAAAGTATCAAATTTGTAAAATTTGGTAAAAGTGTGCAGTGAAGACCAAGTCGCTGCCTTACATATCTGATCAACAGAAGCCTCGTTCTTGAAGGCCCATGTGGAAGCCACAGCCCTAGTGGAGTGAGCTGTGATTCTTTCAGGAGGCTGCCGTCCGGCAGTCTCATAAGCCAATCGGATGATGCTTTTAAGCCAAAAAGAGAGAGAGTTAGAAGTTGCTTTTTGACCTCTCCTTTTACCAGAATAAACAACAAACAAAGAAGATGTTTGTCTGAAATCCTTTGTAGCCTCTAAATAGAATTTTAGAGCACGAACTACATCCAAATTGTGTAACAAACGTTCCTTCTTTGAAACTGGATTCGGACACAAAGAAGGCACAACTATCTCCTGGTTAATGTTTTTGTTAGAAACAACTTTCGGAAGAAAACCAGGTTTAGTACGCAAAACCACCTTATCTGCATGGAACACCAGATAAGGAGGAGAACACTGCAGAGCAGATAACTCTGAAACTCTTCTAGCAGAAGAAATTGCAACCAAAAACAAAACTTTCCAAGATAGTAACTTAATATCTACGGAATGTAAGGGTTCAAACGGAACCCCTTGAAGAACTGAAAGAACTAAATTGAGACTCCAAGGAGGAGTCAAAGGTTTGTAAACAGGCTTGATTCTAACCAGAGCCTGAACAAAAGCTTGAACATCTGGCACAGCCACCAGTTTTTTGTGAAGTAAAACAGATAAAGCAGAAATCTGTCCCTTCAAAGAACTTGCAGATAATCCTTTCTCCAAACCCTCCTGTAGAAAGGATAGAATCTTAGGATTTTTTATCTTGTTCCATGGGAATCCTTTAGATTCACACCAACAAATATATTTTTTCCATATTTTATGGTAAATTTTCCTAGTTACAGGCTTTCTAGCCTGAACAAGAGTATCAATGACAGAATCTGAAAACCCACGCTTTGATAAAATCAAGCGTTCAATCTCCAAGCAGTCAGTTGGAGTGAAGCCAGATTCGGATGTTCGAATGGACCTTGAACAAGAAGGTCCTGTCTCAAAGGTAGCTTCCATGGTGGAGCCGATGACATATTCACCAGGTCTGCATACCAAGTTCTGCGTGGCCACGCAGGAGCTATCAAGATCACCGAAGCCCTCTCCTGATTGATCCTGGCTACCAGCCTGGGAATGAGAGGGAACGGTGGGAATACATAAGCTAGGTTGAAGGTCCAAGGCGCTATCAGTGCATCTACTAGAGTCGCCCTGGGATCCCTGGATCTGGACCCGTAGCAAGGAACCTTGAAGTTCTGACGAGACGCCATCAGGTCCATGTCTGGAATGCCCCATAATTGAGTTATTTGGGCAAAGATTTCCGGATGGAGTTCCCACTCCCCCGGATGGAAAGTCTGACGACTCAGAAAATCCGCTTCCCAATTTTCCACTCCTGGGATGTGGATTGCAGACAAGTGGCAGGAGTGATTCTCCGCCCATTGAATTATTTTGTTCACTTCCTCCATCGCCAGGGAACTCCTTGTTCCCCCCTGATGGTTGATATATGCAACAGTCGTCATGTTGTCTGATTGAAACCTTATGAATTTGGCCTTTGCTAGTTGAGGCCAAGCTTTGAGAGCATTGAATATCGCTCGCATTTCCTGAATGTTTATCGGGAGAAGAGATTCTTCCCGAGACCATAGACCCTGAGCTTTCAGGGGTTCCCAGACCGCGCCCCAGCCCACCAGACTGTCGTCGGTCGTGACAATGACCCACTCTGGTCTGCGGAAGCTCATTCCCTGTGACAGGTTGTCCAGGTTCAGCCACCAACGGAGTGAATCTCTGGTTCTTTGATCTACTTGGATCGTCGGAGACAAGTCTGTATAATCCCCATTCCACTGTCTGAGCATGCACAGTTGTAATGGTCTTAGATGAATTCGTGCAAAAGGAACTATGTCCATTGCCGCAACCATCAAACCTATTACTTCCATGCACTGCGCTATGGAAGGAAGAAGAACAGAATGAAGTACTTGACAAGAGCTTAGAAGTTTTGATTTTCTGGCCTCTGTCAGAAAAATCTTCATTTCTAAGGAGTCTATTATTGTTCCCAAGAAGGGAACTCTTGTTGACGGGGACAGAGAACTTTTTTCTATGTTCACTTTCCACCCGTGAGATCTGAGAAAGGCTAGGACAATGTCCGTATGAGCCTTTGCTTTTGACAGAGACGACGCTTGAATCAGTATGTCGTCCATGTAAGGTACTACTGCAATGCCCCTTGGTCTTAGCACCGCTAGAAGGGACCCTAGTACCTTTGTGAAAATCCTTGGAGCAGTGGCTAATCCGAACGGAAGTGCCACAAACTGGTAATGCTTGTCCAGAAAGGCGAACCTTAGGAACCGATGATGTTCCTTGTGGATAGGAATATGTAGATACGCATCCTTTAAATCCACCGTGGTCATGAATTGACCTTCCTGGATGGTAGGAAGAATTGTTCGAATGGTTTCCATCTTGAACGATGGAACCCTGAGAAATTTGTTTAGAATCTTGAGATCTAAAATTGGTCTGAATGTTCCTTCTTTTTTGGGAACTATGAACAGATTGGAGTAAAACCCCATCCCTTGTTCTCCTAATGGAACAGGATGAATCACTCCCATTCTTAACAGGTCTTCTACACAATGTAAGAATGCCTGTCTTTTTATTTGGTTTGAAGACAATTGAGACCTGTGGAACCTCCCCCTTGGGGGTAGTTCCTTGAATTCCAGGAGATAACCTTGAGAAACTATTTCTAGCGCCCAAGGATCCTGAACATCTCTTGCCCAAGCCTGAGCAAAGAGAGAGAGTCTGCCCCCCACCAGATCCGGTCCCGGATCGGGGGCCAACACTTCATGCTGTTTTAGTAGCAGTGGCAGGTTTCTTGGCCTGCTTACCCTTGTTCCAGCCTTGCATCGGTCTCCAGGCTGGTTTGGTTTGAGAACTATTACCCTCTTGCTTAGAGGGTGTAGAATTTGAGGCTGGTCCGTTTCTGCGAAAGGGACGAAAATTTGGCTTATTTTTAGCCTTAAAAGACCTATCCTGAGGAAGGGCGTGGCCCTTTCCCCCAGTGATGTCTGAAATAATCTCTTTCAAGTCAGGGCCAAACAGCGTTTTACCTTTGAAAGGGATGTTAAGCAATTTGTTCTTGGAGGACACATCCGCTGACCAAGACTTTAGCCAAAGCGCTCTGCGCGCCACAATAGCAAAACCTGTAGTGACAGGAACAATGCATGAAATTGGTTGTAGAAGGTAACCTTGCTGAACAAACATCTTTTTAAGCAAACCCTCTAATTTTTTATCCATAGGATCTTTGAAAGCACAACTATCTTCTATAGGGATAGTAGTGCGTTTGTTTAGAGTAGAAACCGCCCCCTCGACCTTGGGGACTGTCTGCCATAAGTCCTTTCTGGGGTCGACCATAGGAAATAATTTTTTAAATATAGGGGGAGGAACAAAAGGTATGCCGGGCCTTTCCCATTCCTTATTTACAATGTCCGCCACCCGCTTGGGTATAGGAAAAGCATCGGGGGGCACCGGGACCTCTAGGAACTTGTCCATCTTACATAACTTCTCTGGAATGACCAAATTGTCACAATCATCCAGAGTAGATAACACCTCCTTAAGCAGAGCGCGGAGATGTTCTAATTTAAATTTAAAAGTAATAACATCAGGTTCAGCTTGTTGAGAAATTTTTCCTGAATCTGAAATTTCTCCCTCAGACAAAACCTCCCTCCTGGCCCCTTCAGATTGGTGTGAGGGTATGTCAGAACCATTATCATCAGCGTCCTCATGCTCTTCAGTATCTAAAACAGAGCAATCGCGCTTTCTCTGATAAGTGGGCATTTTGGACAAAATGTTTTTAATAGAATTATCCATTACAGCCGTTAATTGTTGCATAGTAAGAAGAATTGGCGCACTAGATGTACTAGGGGCCTCTTGTGTGGGCAAGACTGGTGTAGACACAGAAGGGGATGATGCAGTACCATGCTTACTCCCCTCGCTTGAGGAATCATTTTGGGCAACATCATTATCAGTGGCATCATTGTCCCTACTTTGTTTGGACACTATGTCACATTCATCACATATATTTAAATGGGGAGGAACCTTGGCTTCCAAACATACAGAACATCGTCTATCTGATGGTTCAGACATGTTAACAGGCATAAACTTGATAACAAAGCACAAAAAACGTTTTAAAATAAAACCGTTACTGTCACTTTGAATTTTAAACTGAACACACTTTATTACTGAATATGTGAAAAAGTATGAAGGAATTGTTCAAAATTCACCAAAATTTCACCACAGTGTCTTAAAGCCTTAAAAGTATTGCACACCAAATTTGAAAGCTTTAACTCTTAAAATAACGGAACCGGAGCCGTTTTTACATTTAACCCCTATACAGTCCCTGGTATCTGCTTTGCTGAGACCCAACCAAGCCCAGAGGGGAATACGATACCAAATGACGCCTTCAATAAGCTTTTTCAGTGGTTCTTAGCTCCTCACACATGCATCTGCATGCCTTGCTCTCCAAAAACAACTGCGCATTAGTGGCGCGAAAATGAGGCTCTGCCTATGACTAGAAAAGGCCCCCAGTGAAAAAGGTGTCCAATACAGTGCCTGCCGTTTTTTTTAATACATCCCCAAGATTAAAAGAACTATTTATAGTTATAATCCACTAAATATACTTATAAAGTAATCGTTTTAGCCCAGAAAAATGTCTACCAGTCTTTAAAGCCCTTGTGAAGCCCTTTATTCTTATACTAAACTAAGAAAATGGCTTACCGGTTCCCATAGGGAAAATGACAGCTTCCAGCATTACCAAGTCTTGTTAGAAATGTGTCATACCTCAAGCAGCAAAAGTCTGCCCACTGTTTCCCCCAACTGAAGTTAATTCATCTCAACAGTCCTGTGTGGAAACAGCCATCGATTTTAGTAACGGTTGCTAAAATCATTTTCCTCTTACAAACAGAAATCTTCATCTCTTTTCTGTTTCAGAGTAAATAGTACATACCAGCACTATTTTAAAATAACAAACTCTTGATTGAAGAATAAAAACTAAATTTAAACACCAAAAAACTCTTAGCCATCTCCGTGGAGATGTTGCCTGTGCAACGGCAAAGAGAATGACTGGGGTAGGCGGAGCCTAGGAGGGATCATGTGACCAGCTTTGCTGGGCTCTTTGCCATTTCCTGTTGGGGAAGAGAATATCCCACAAGTAAGGATGACGCCGTGGACCGGACACACCTATGTTGGAGAAATAAATAATTACTGTGACATTGTTTATTTTTAATTTTATTTTTTTAAAGCATGTTTGTCTCACTTTCAAACTTATTTTCTGGTCCCAAACTTGTTGCAAAAGAAAGTGCAGTGTTCTCCACATAAAATGTTGCCAGCCAGGTGATATTATGAAGTAGCTGGGTGGAGACAGTGTAATACTTTTGTAATTTTATAACATTTTCTGCTATCCAAAGCACAAATTAACTGCATCATTTAACACAAATGCATAAAATGATAATTTTGCAATAAGTACTACAAAATTTGATTAGCTAATTTTTGCTTAATATTGGCTTCAATTTTGGCCAGGTGGAAAAATAATTAAAAAGGCCCTGGGGTGAACACTGACGGTCACATGAAACAGTACATTATATATAAATACAGCCACACAATATCTTTGGGTACCAGCATTTTAGGGTGTTTGAAATAATAAAAAAAAACTCTTTAACTCATGTGTCTAGTTACTATACATTTTAATGATAACATTTGTGAATGTATTGACACACACACACAAGCTATTTCAATTTACAGTTGTAGTATCTAATAGTCGTGCACTTAAAAGGAACAGTCTAGTCAAAATTTAACTTCCATAATTCAGATAGGGCATGCAATTTTAAACAACTTTTCAATTTACTTTTATAATTACATTTAGGTACTTTGTTCCCTTGGTGGTATTTTTGAAAAGCTAAACCTAGGTAGGCTCAAACTGATTTCTAAACCATTAAAAACCGCCTCTTAGCTCAGAGCTTTTTGAAAGTTTTTCACAGTTAGACAGTGGTAAAACATATATTAATATAAATGTGTTGGTTATGCAAAACTGGGGAATGGATAATAAAGGTATTAACTATCTTTGTAAACAATAAACATTCTGTTGTAGACTATCCCTTTAAATGGACAAAAAACATTATTCAGATAGAGCATACAATTTTAAACAACTTTCCAATTTACTTCTATCATCAAATTTGAGTTGTTATCTTTGTATCCTTTGTTGAAGGAGCAGCACTGCATTACTGGGAACTAGGTTACACATTGAGTGAGCCACCATATATTTGCAGCCACCAATCATCATCTCCTGAGTGTACCTAGGTATCCTTTTTTTAGCAAAGGATACCAAGAAAACAAAACAAATTAGATAATAGAAGTAAATTGGAAAGTTGTTTAAAATCACGTTCTATCTGAATCATGAAATAAAAAATTGGGCTGCATGTCCCTTTAATGCTTAAATCAGCATCAGTCTGCTAACGGTTATGTGGTAAATGTAATCACTATTACAATTCAAATAAGTTTTGCTTGTGATTTTGCTCTAAAGTAAGGTATCAGTGGATATTTTCAGTAGCAGGTTATTACTCATATGGAAAATGTACAAAGTGTCAAATTCCTGATAATATATTCCAGATTTCATCTGACCTGGCATTATTAGCTGTGATTGTTGGAGTGAGTTATGCTAGCCAACGTGTTTTTTATTATCACATGTTCATATTGATTATACAGGATCCTGTTCAAATAGATCCATCTTGATATCATTGGTATTCTTCCTAACATCTAATTTTAAATACAAATAATGTAATCATTAGGAATGACCACATTTTATTTCAATAAAACACTGCTAAATGTGCTAATGTAAATGCAACATCTACACCAGGGGTGCCCAATAGATAGATTGGGATCTACCAGTAGATCACAATGGTGCTGCTGGTAGATTGTGACCGATGTGATCAAAATTATGTGGTCAAGTTATGCGATCTCAACACTGGGGTGTGAGTAGAGTATGGTTGCTATAAATACCGCTTTATCTACCACAGTATGTGAAGGATCAGGTCATTAAACAGTCTGATGGTCGGACACGAAAGTGCTACAGGATTGGATCTTGAAGGACATTGATTTCAACACAATTGACCTATCAAAAGCATGGTTGAGTGAGTACTGTCCCAATAGAAATGGCGGTATGGAATAGTTGGGTTGCATGTGTTGATTATGCAAATCAACTGTATTGATTGGTCCTTTAACCCAATAATTTGAGATAGTTAAATAGATAGATAAATAGGATAGATAGTTACACAGATGTGTTGTGAGTATGTGGGTGAGTGTGTTTGTATGTGTGAATCTAGGAGTAACGTAGTAGATAATGTTGAAAAAAGTGCAACAAGTTCAACCTATACAAATTTAATATACTTACAAAAAAGCTCCAGTTGAGCTTAAATTAATCCCATTAAAAAAGGTGACCAATTTTATACAAGTAATCCTATCCCTGAATTCTGTTTCTAGCCAGAAACGTATCTAAGCCATTTTTAAATGAAGCTAAGATATTGGCATTTACTACCTCCTCGGGTAATGAGTTCCACATTTACTACCTCCTCATGTAATGAGTTCCAAAATTTGATTGCTCTCACAGTAAAAAACTGTTTACGTTGCTGGAGATTAAATCTCTTTTCCTCCAGCCTTAAATTGTGACCTCTTGTCACAAACAATTTTCTTGGAATAAACAGAGCTTCTGCCATCTCTGTATATGGGCCTTGAATATATTTATATAAAGTAATCATGTCACCTCTCAAGCATCTTTTTTCTCATCACCTCTCAAGCGTCTTTTTTCTAGAGAAAACAGACCCAGTTATGCTAACCTCTCCTCATAGCTTACATTCTTTATTCTCCTTATTAGTTTTGTGGCCCTTCTCTGAACTTTTTCTAAGTCTGCAATGTATATTTTTGATATTGGTCCCCAGAACTGCACTTCATACTCAACATGAGATCTTACCATGGATTTTTAAGGTAAGTGAGTGTGTGTATGTATGTATGTGTGAGTGTGTGTATGTATGTGTATGTGTGAGTGTTTTTGTACGTATGTGTATGTATGAGTGTGTGTGTGTTTGTGTACAAGTGTGTATGAATGTGTGTGTTGTAAGTATGTGTGTTTGTACATGTATGTGTGTAAGTATGAGTGTCTTTATGTATTTATGAGTGAGTGTGTTTGTGTATGAATAAGTAACTTTTCCATATTTTGCTTAAAGGGACAGTTTACTCAAAAATGTTCTGCTCTTTAAGCTGTTCCCAATTATTCACTTTACCAGCTGGAGCGTATTAACTTGTTTACAAGTATTTCCTTTACTCTTATATTGGCATTTGAAAACGTTGATTTAGCCTGTGGTATCCCCACCTATTATGAAAGTTTCTGGCCTTAAGTCCAAGTTATAGATAAGCTATGTAAACACAGCCAGCAGAAGAAATTACACTTCCAGTGGGGTATAGAAGAGATAAGGTAATACAATTTTAATTTTCCATTGTTCCCTACAAGTTATGGTCTTTGGTTTATGGACAGATATAATATAAAGAAGCAGGTATATGTACACAATGTGATAAAGTAATGAGATCTTATTATACCAACAAGCTCAGGCCATTTTATTAGTTATGGCCTCAAAACACAAAATCAGCTATTTCATATACACAAATAAGCAGTAAAAAGCAAATCTCATACATTTTATACTCTGCAGCTGGTAAAAAAAAAGGTAATTAAAAACTCATTAAGGGAAAACAATTATACTGTATATTGTCCCTTTAATGTAAGAAAGGCATAAAGCTAATTTTGTACCTCTTCAAATGAGTGGGTGGTGTTGCTCAACGTCACACGCAGGGGAGAAGGGTTAAACAAAGAGTCTAATTGTTAGAGATTAGCAATGGCTTTATAAATTGATTTACATTTTTTGGCTAAAATCCCATCACTTGTGGGTTATATTGATGCATAATAAAACAAAACAAAAATGGTATACATGTCTGACAGATTTTATTTTGGACTATATTACAATAGTGTGTGTGGGGGCCCCGGGTGAAAAAGTTTAATAAGCTTAATGAGAGTACTACTGCTGCTGCTCAGATTAGAATTTTTTTTTTTTACTTTTGTAATTGTTCAATTTAAGGAATTTGGGACTTACACATATAAAAACATAAATTATGCTTACCAGATAATTTCCTTTCCTTCTGTACAGGGAGAGTCCACAGCTGCATTAATTACTTGTGGCTATACTGAACCTGGCCACCAGGAGGAGGCAAAGACACCCCAGCCAAAGGCTTAAATACCTCCCCCACTTCCCTCATCCCCAGTCATTCCGCAGAGGGAACAAGGAAAAGTAGGAGAAATATCAGGGTGAAAAAGGTGCCAGAAGAAACAAGATAAAATGTAGGGCCGCCAAACGGAGAACACGGGCAGGAGCTGTGGACTCTCCTTGTACAGAAGGAAAGTAAATGATCTGGTAAGCATAATTTATGTTTTCCTTCTTAATAAAGGGAGAGTCCACAGCTGCATTAATTACTTGTGGGAAATTATACCCAAGCTACAGAGGACACTGAATGCTAACGGGAGAGCAAAAGGAAAGGCGGCCCCACAGCCTGCAAAACCCATTCTCCCGAAGGCTGCTTCAACAGAAGCAAAAAGGAAAAAGAAAGTAAGGAAGACAAAGTAGCTGTCCAACAATCAGATCTATGGAGATCTCCTGCCAGAGACCCAAAATGACGTCACTGCTCTCGAACTGAGCCGTAAACATCTGAGAAGGCTGGTGTCCCGCTGTCTCCTATGTCAAGCGGAAGACACTCCTCAGCTAAAATTAAGAAAGTCGCAAATGCCTTCTGACCCTTGCGCCTCCCAGAAACAAATATTCAACAGAGAAATCTGTCTATTCTTAAGTAGCCTGAAAATGACATCCAGGCACGATTCCATAAAAATAGAAAACTTTTCCCTCCAGAGAAGGAATAGGACATATAAAAAACCCCCCAAAAAACACAATCTCTCGATTGAAGTCACAAATAAACACAACTTTAGGAAGAAAAACCTAACTAGGGTCGTATAACAGTCTTATTATAGAGGAAACCCCAATAAGGAGTATGTATTACAATGTTGCAACACAGAGACTATTGCACGTAGAAGCAATCTACAGAGGGAGTAGACTATTGAAGATAAAATTCAAAGACCACCTCCTGCATAGGCACAAAAGTAGTCCGATGTACCCCCTAAAAATAAGATCTAAGCTCTAAGAAGGAGCATTAGACTGACTCACCGGCCTGAACACAGTCAGAGCCCTAGCAAAAAAAACTCTAAGCCCGGAAGCTCCACTAGCCTCTAGAGCAGAAGAAACAGACAGGGCCCAGAAAACTGTCCCAACAAGTAACTAGCTAAGAAAGCCCCTATCCAGATCATCCTGGAGGAAAAAATGGAACCCTGGCAGGCTAGAAAAGAGTGCCAGGATTAAGCTTGCTCTTCCCAACAGCAGGGGTCCTCCACACCTATGACAGATGATGAGGAACCCGATTACGTGCTGAAGGAGAGGATCATAACCTCTCAGAAAAAAAAACCCTCTCTCGGCTAAGACCAAGCTACCTCTCGTAGTCCGCCTCAGCGGAATAAGATTTAATGAAGCAAAAGGGGCCTTGACCCAGCAGATCCCTGCGACAAGGTAACCCCCATGAAGACAAACCCCTAGACCGCAAACACGATCTTGCGGTCACAAACGGAGTAATCAGTCTCACTGACACCTGCTCCTGCTAGGATCGAGCCATCACTCGAGAAAGAGTGATAAGGCAGAAGAAGAGAAAGGTTGTATAGAACCTCCAAGGCACCGCTAATGATCCATTAGCTCCACCTGAGGATCCCTGAACCACAACCAATAAATGGGTAACCTGGTATAGATACGAACATCCTGAGACTCTCGATCGGCGTTGTTCAGATACAAACATCCGAAAACCTTCGGATAGCCAGATCAAGGAAAATATTGCAGGGAACATCCGTCCCTGAAGATCGCTGACAACGAGCAATAGTGGGCCTCCGCCCACTACCAAACTCGAGATATTACCCTCTACGCGGGAAAATCTCTCTTTCTCAGAAAAAGATCTAATCTACGGAGAGAAAAAAAGCTGACTAGAATCCATACACTGGGACAAACCCAGAAAACCAAACCCTCAGAGCCAAATGCTTGCCTGAGGAACCATAAGAATAATCGGGAGGGAATCTCCTGAATCCACGGTTCCCCATAGGACATGCTCTCCTCAAACTGACAGGCTTGCGACTTAAGTCAAAACTGCCCCGGGAGAGCTAAGAGAAATGTCCCTCAGGACAGGGAGATCTGGACAAGGACACTGGATAACTATTCTCCCAACCGGTATTCCAGGTAAATCTGCTAAGAAGGATTCAAACAGCTCCATGCCGATGTCTCGGCCACAGCTGAAATGAGACCTGTGAATAGGAAGAAACCCAAGAAGGGCCTCAGGAAAAAAACATCACCCACAGAGCCAGCGAGGGCCTGAAGGGGATCTGTAGGGCACAACCTGATGAAGTAAACTCTAACTTCACAAGATCTAAGGAAAAATCTTCCTGTCTGTAAAGACCAATTTAGCATCCAGGGATCCACCCTGGCACCTATACCAGAGAACTCTAGTCTAGATCCATCTCTCAGGATTAAAGAAGACCGGTGAAAATCCCTACAAGTCTTCTAACAAACGATGGTAAGTAAACCAGAATCGCCAAGACCAGGGCGCTATCTGATATTCTGGAATTAGGATACTGCAAAGTTAAACCCAGATCCCAAAAAAAACCCTAGTAGAAGAAACAAGGTTTACTGGGAGAGACGGTCCATGAGAACCAGATTTTACCCCAAAAAAGGAACGAATAAGGAAGTATATCCTTCTCGACAGACATCCTGCAGTGTTCCTCCCGAACAAAAGGTAGAAAGAATCTTATATTATCCCCCAAAAAGGAGACATGATAAGCTCTGCTTAAGGACCATAGAACCCAAATAGGCCGGGAGACCCCTCCCTTTATTCCATGACAACAACAGTGGAATGAAAATATCCTCACACTGCGATAGGTACCGGGACAATGACTCCAAAAAAGTCACCTGTAAAGCTTCCCTCTCTTTGCCGAAAGACAAAATCAAGAGAAGAAAAACTGCCCAGAAGGCTGGATGTAAAGCCTAGCTCCGGCCTCTAGGACCCCTGGATCCTATATGATTCAGAATCAAGCGCCCATCCAAGATAGTACCTAAAACAGGACTTTCTTCTGCCTGGACTAACTGGAATAGCTCAGGTCAACACGGAACTAACTCCTTCTCTCGAGTAGAAGGAAAGAGTAGACTTAACCGACATATCTGCCAGAGCAACTCAAGGGCTAAATATAAAATTCTGAAGTTCCAGCTTATGCTAGAAAACTGAGAATAATTCAGATAAATATAAACTCCATGGCTTAAATCTGTCTCGAAAATATCGAGGGAACCATCACCTCGCACTGAGACCGAGATGCTTCCACAGGAAGACTCTAGAATTGTGACAACCAAAGTTGTCCGTATCCAACATCTCATATGACGAAACGTCTTCCCAAAAGAGTTTCTACAACAACCAAGAGCTCTAAACAAAAAACTATCCTGAAACGGACTAGAAAAGGAAAATAGGCAAGTGCTCAAAAGTGGTAGTCAAGAAAGAACGTGCAAAAACAGGTCCTGCCTGTCATACGACACAAACCCTATAGAGCTCGGAACTGGGATTCTAAAAATAAATAAATATATATATATATATATATATATACATACAGTTGTGCTCTTAAGTTTACATAACCTGGCAGAATTTATGATTTCTTGGCCATTTTTCAGAGAATATGAATGATAACACAAAAACTTTTCTTTCACTCATGGTTAGTGTTTGGCTGAAGCCATTTATTATCAATCAACTGTGTTTACTCTTTTTAAATCATAATGACAACAGAAACTACCCAAATGACCCTAATCAAAAGTTTACATACCCTGGTGATTTTGGCCTGATAACATGCACACAAGTTGACACAAAGGGGTTTAAATGGCTATTAAAGGTAACCATCCTCACCTGTGATCTGTTTTCTTGTAATTTGTGTGTGTGTGTATAAAAGGTCATCCAGTGCTGCACTGACGATTCTGGATTCTGAGTCATGGGGAAAGCAAATGAATTGTCAAAGGATCTGCCGGAAAAGGTAGTTGAATTGTATAAAACAGGAAAGGGATATAAAAAGATATCCAAGGATTTGAGAATGCATATCAGCAGTGTTCAAACTCTAATAAAGAAGTGCCTAACACTAACCATGAGTGAAAGAAAAGTTTTTGTGTTATCATTCATATTCTCTGAAAAATGGCCAAGAAATCATAAATTCTGCCAGGGTATGTAAACTTATGAGCACAACTGTATATATATATATATAGATGAGAATGAATAGGATCTTCATCCTACTCCACCTGTCTAATCCAGAGGACTGAGATTTGACTACCAAAACTTCTCTCAGAAGCAAGGACAGGCATGCCATTTTAAATCTAAATGCTAAATCCTCTTCAGTCGGAGGAATCAAATCAGCAGACTTCGACTCTGGAGGTCCTACCTCTGAAGCCTCAGAGGAAACCACATCCCCAGTCCATGGAATGCATGGATTAACCCGTCACTTGCATGTAGCAGGAAGAGGCAAAATCACAAAGGCCGTAGAGATGGCCATGCAGAACTGCGCAGTAACATCTGGTGGAAAAAAGCCCCCTTCAGGCGAAGGATCAGCGGTAACCGGGGAAACTGCATGTGTAGGAACAGAAGATTCTAGGGAAAACACCTCGGTGGTCTCTAACATCTCAATATTGGTTGATAAGAACACCCAGTAGCGGCATATGGAACATAATTGCGAGGGCTGGACTACCCGGGCCTCCTCACAATATACACAGGTATCAAATTCTATATTAAAGGAATCCCCCTCTAAATTATCAGAATCCTCCATAACTTGTCTAATTTAAATTATAGAAAAATAACTGGCAACTTATACCTCAGACAGAGAAACTCGCTCCTCTCCGCAGACACTCTGTCAGGAATAGGAAATGGAAAAAATTTGACCGCTCCCGGTCACACGGTGCGTCATGCAGGACCGCACCTGCTAAGGAAAACCGTGCCAGCTTAATAAAACTGCGCAGCTCTCAGATATGAAAAATAAAAAATTAACCTGTACGTTCCGATCCGCCTATGAGCCCAAACGTCTCTACACATAAAGCAGCAGAAATCACATAACAAATATGATTAAAAACCCCACTGTTCAATAATCCCCCTCAGGGGATATTAACCCTTGATTCCATAAAGATAAAAGGAGTCCCAATGTGACCCTGTCTTCTATCATTAACATATGTATAAAAATGCAGTGGAACAGAAAACACGGTCCTTCAAGTTTGACAGACTGTAGCCTTGCTTCTGACATGGACTTGAGTGAAGAAAAGCAGGCAGTGAAACTCGTCAACGCTGATTGCTTAGGAGCTGCTAATATGAGTCTGGATGGTTTCGCAGAAAGACTCTCCCTGCATCTCCAGACTCTAACTTTCATCAATGCTCTCACTGAGAGGCTGATAAGACTAATTAAAACTCCAGTCCCATCTCAAAGGGTAGATACCTTTCCTAAGGAACTACCCCGAAATTTTCTGATACTTCTCTGCCAACCTCCTGTAAAGAAAGGCAAAGAATGACTGGGGGATGAGGGAAGTGGGGAAGGTATTTAAGCCTTTGGCTGGGGTGTCTTTACCTCCTCCTGGTGGCCAGGTTCAGTATTCCCACAAGTAATGAATGCAGCTGTGGACTCTCCCTGTATTAAGAAGGAAATACCTGCAAATCTTATACTTTTTAATTTAAAAGGACATTAAAGTCAATTTCCTATTTATGCATCAAAAATTATTTACAGCAGTAGTTATTTACACCAATTGAATTGCAGGAAACACAAGCAAAATAAATAATGAAAGTGGATTACAAACCATTTTTAAATAATGCATAATGATAAATGTTATGGGCCATGAAATCCTTAAGGGACAGTCTACACCTGAATTTTTATTGTTTAAAAAGATAGATAATCCCTATTATTACCCATTCACCAGTTTTGTATAACCAACACAGTTATATTAATATACTTTTTACCTCTGTGATTACCTTGTATCTAAGCCTCTGCAGACTACCCCCTTATCTCAGTTCTTTTGAGAGACTTGTATTTTAGTCAATCAGTACCCTCTCATAAGTAACTCCACGGGCGTGAGCACAATGTTATCTATATAGCCCACATGAACTAATGCCCTCTAGCTGTTAAAACTGTCAAATGCGTTCAGATAAGAGGCGGCCATAGAAATAAGCATATGAGCCTACCTAGGTTTAGCTTTCAACTAAGAATACCAAGAACAAAGCAAATTTGATGATAAAAGTTAATTGGAAAGTTGTTTAAAATTGCATGCCCTATCTGAATCATGAAAGTTTAATTTTGACTAGCCTGTCCCTTTAAGTAAAATATTGAAACCAACCCATATCTACCGCATGGGTGGAACCAATTCCATTACTGTGTTTACTATCAGGGAAAATGCACCTTCCTATGTTTAACCTAACAGCTAGTACTATGGGATTCGATTCAATAGAAAGCAGTTGTGTTTTGAAGGTCAGATTTTTATTATGAATATTTTTTTAAGTAGGAAAATGTGGGAGGGATGTAGGTCTTATTAGATGGAAATAACATACTGATGGTATCTTGTAAAAATAAAAAATCTGCATCATTGTTGCTTTAACCCCGTTTTCAACTTTGGTAGAAAGGATCTTGGTATTTACTAGATAAATCTAGTTTACTGATGACCGTGCTATGGTACTAATAAAAAAAAACAAAAAAAAAAAACATATATATCAACTCGCAGTGATTCCCTGAATGCTTAAGGCAATTCCTTTTATAACACTGTGTTAAAGGTGTGTACTATGGGATTAAATTGAAAACAACTGTAGCTGGCTTTAGCTGTCTCTACATATGAACTTCAGGAAATTGGATGACCCGTATTAAGATAAACAATATACAAGCACGCAACATCCAATATCTGTGATTGTCAAATTTTTCTCTCCCCCCCCCCCCCCCATTTTATTTCTACAAACAAAACTCTATTCAGACAGTCAGGAAGTAAAAGAAACTAATTTTATCTGGAGTGCACACATCATCATTTCTGGGCAACATTTTTTTTTCAGTGCTCCTATTACCTTAAAGGGACATTAAATGTACAGCACCTCCAAACTTCCTTAGAACTGTGGTACATTAAGGGTACCAAAAGAATGAAAACACAATAGTCAGGAAGAATATGAAGGTACCTTCCAAATACTTTTTCCTCTAGTACAGACCCAAGTGTATCCTAGAGAGCAGTGTTGAATGACATAATTACAAAGCTAAACATAAATTAGATAGAATAGAAGCATTCCCATGGCACACACACAAAGAAAAAAAAAATAAGTAGATGTGGATGCCATTATTAAAGTGAATGTAAATCTTGATGCTAAAGTGCCCGGTTTTTAAAAATTTGATTAAAAACAGGGGCAGTTTAATTAATCAAAATTTACATTTCACTTGTGTTGTGAAAAAAACTTACCTTTTAATCTTGACAGCTGATCCAGCTTCCTCCACCCATCGCAAAGCCTCTTCCTCCAATCACGGCGTTGAATCAGGCACTGATTCCCCGGGGTGGGGGGGAGCCGTGATTGGAGGATGACCGATCCATCATTTCTGACATCAGAAATGGCTTGCAAAGACCGGGGGAAGCTGGAGCGGCTGCCAAGATTAAAAGGTATTTTCATAACACAAGTGAAATATAAATTTTGATGAATTAAAGTGCCATGGGAATAGGGCCCTCAATTCCCCCTGTATTTATCTGTTAAATGTTGTCTTATATTGTAATGTTTCACCGTTGTGCTTTTATCTTTGTACCCATGGACAGCGCTGCAGAATCTGTTGGCGCTTTATAAATAAAGAATAATAATAAAAATAATAAAATAAAAGGTATAACTGTTTAAGTGTTAGAATTTTTCTCTGCACGTGCATGTGAAGCATAGCTAGATATTCTCAGTGCACCAGCATTTTAAATACTGCAGCTGTGGGGCTTGTATCATATCAGCAATTAACAAATCGAGTCATTAACAGATGAAACAAGCAGCTTAGCCTCTCTGAGCAAATGCGGCATTTAAAATGCTGGTGCACGGTGCATACTTAAATACAATTTTGAAACAGCTATAGCTTTCAGTAGAAGCATTTTTGCTAATACATGTATGTTACAAAAATGCTTAAAATGAAAACTGAAATGTATCCATGTGAATTCCAATTTTGGCTGGAATGTCCCTTTAAGCAATTCATATTTTTTCAATTAGTTGCAGAAAGAAGGGTAGCGAATTGGTTAAAGCTTTGAATTAGGATTGTCATTTGAAAGATAAATGATTAATAAGTGATTTCAGGCAATGAGTTGAGTGTAATTAAGGAAATTATAAGACGACAGGCAGATACAAGTGAATAAAATAGTTGTTATGAATAGATTTGACAATCTGCCATATTAGTAAAGTTGGATGGGGTTCCTGAAATTTTAAGGGTACAGAAAGTATTTAATTACTATGATAATCAGCACATTGGCACATTTATCATGGAACTCTATATATATATGGTTCTCAGTAGATGTGGCATCTTTCTATATTTCAACTGATCGTAGCCTTGGTATAAAAGATTATAATGACTCCTTACAGGAGTTTCCATAATTGAGTACTTACCCACATTTAAGGGATCATTTATTTCTCCACTTTAATTTATTAGTTTCCAATGATCAATTTTACCTGCATGAGTGTATTCAATTGTTTACAAATAGATCCTTTTGTTTTATTTCGGCATTTGAAATAGCTGGGGGTTTTTATGTGGTATCGCTACCTGTTTTTAAAGTTTCTATAGGCTAAAGAAAACCTGTGTATACATAGCCAGCAGAAGAAATTACACTCCCAGTATGAGGTAGAAGAGATAAGTAATAAAATGTTAATGTTCACTTGTTCTAAGTTGTGTGCTTTTGTTTACAGAGATAATATAAAGAAGCTTGTGTGTGTCCAGAAAGGGATAAACAAAGGATATCTGATTTCCCTGCAAGCTCAACCCATTTTGGTGGGCTGTGGTTTCAAAGAACAAACCAGCTACAAAACTAAACCTAAAGAAGCAACTTCTCATACATTTTATATTCTACAGCCGGTATAACAAGTGATTGGAAACACGTTACGGTAAAGACAATTTACAGTCATTATCAATATTTATCAGTCTGGGAAACACTCAATTTCCTTTTTATACAAAAGTATAGTATCCTCAGAAGCTGAAGAAAAAATGTCAGACCTTTACGCTAAATGGTGCAGAGACCTTAGAAACTTAAATTTTGACAGCTTTTAAAAAAAGCTTCACACTGATTCTAGATTATACTCAAGCAATCTCATTTAGAGAATCACACTCCTTTGTCGACGTCTAGATGGAAGAGTCAAGAGATTATTAAAGGGACACTCAGGTCAAATTAAATTTTCATGATTCAGATACAGCATGTAATTTTAAACAACTTTCCAATTTACTTCCATTAAAAAAAATGCACATTCTTTTATATTTACACTTTTTGAGTCATCAGCTCCTACTGAGCATGTGCAAGAATTCACAGACTATACATATTTGCATTTGTGATTGGCTGATTGCTATCACATGGTACAAGGGGAGTGTAAATATACATAACTTTGAAATTTAACTACTTATTTGAAATTCAGAGTAAATGCTATTGCATTGTCTTGTTATCTTGCATTTGCGCAATAAACTGCGCTGTTTAGGTTCTCACTACAAATACATAAAGACTGTTCGTCAATCATATATGGTAGTATTTGCAAGATGTCATTTCATGTATTCATACCAAAACCATAGAAGGGGAAGGACAGATTAGTGAGGTTTAGATCGTTAGACTGTGTCAGAGACAATACTAAAAAAGAGGATTGTCGAATATCACTACTAGATATTACTTTGTGAGATTTCTGTTTCAAAATACTTCTATACCTTTCTTACACATTCATAGTAAATTATCAATCTAGTTGGGATACTATTTAATAAATGTTATTGTGTACTAATTCCCTCTAGTTTCAGGGAGTTCCCTGGGTTGCATTGATCATGGGATAAATAATCCATATGTTCTTATGTACAGTTAGTATAGATTGTGCCAAAAAGTGAATTAATGCGATAATTAGTGATGTTATATTGCATACCATAGATTCCATCCTAAGTAGGGCTTTATGTTCAAAGATAAAAGTATCATGGTTATGGAAAAATAGTATTTCTTTTTATACATCAATTCTGACAAAAATCCCAAAATGTATATACAATATATTCTATTGCATACAATATAACCTCTATCACCTTTCCTCACTAAAGGAAAGGTAAATATGGTTAGTTGTCCGCTAGTTTAATGATCTAAACCTCACTAATCGGTCCTTCCCCTTCTATGGTATTAGTATGAATACATGAAATGACATCTTGCAAATACTACCATATATGATTGACGAACAGTCTTTGTGTGTTTGCAGTGAGAACCTAAACAGCGCAGTCGTTTGTTTACATAGATACACTTTATGCGTGTACTCCAATTTTGATTGGTCAGATCTGCTACACACCTTTATTTTTCATAGCCACTCAGGAAGTAACTTGTGACGTAGTGAACCTGACTACGTCTTACATATCCATGACTGGTTACAATACGACACGTGTTTGGGCTACACACCCCCTATTTTGATTGGTCAGTCTTGGCATAAAAGGAGCGGCATGATGAGACGTTCGGCGCCTTTGACAAAGCAGTTGGCGAAACGCGCGTCAGCGTTGAGCATGACGGAAACGTCAAGACATTCATTTGGATGATCATAGATTTGATTAAGAATAAACCTAGGGGAGGAAATAGGATTAAGGAGTTATATAAAAAGGAGGCCTTTTGGATTTTCAAATTATATACACGCAGTCCGAATGGCATGAATATTGAGGGAGCTTTGATTAACTATTGGCATTAATTTGTCCCCCTATCAGTAGAAATAACTCAATATATCCACTCTCCCTTACTTTTCACAGTATTAATCAAATTAGATCTAATATCATAATTCAATGAGCACAATTGACTGTTCAAATTTGGTTAAGATGATATTAATGAATTTCTCTTAGGAAGTTTCAATTGAGATTGTGTTCTTTTAAGGTTGTAATGATGATGCTATGGTGTCAATGTGTTCACATACATACATGTATATATATATGAAAGTAGTCTCTAGTAAATCTAAAATTACAACATGAGACTAGATATGTGTCAATACAGAGTGGAAACATACATATAGATACGTTTGCATCATGTATAACAGCAAGACCAAATATCTATTAACTATGTACCCTAACTTCAATATCAGTGTTATAGGTATTATTGTCCCTAGTTCTATTCTTTGTACACATTAACTCTGTGCAGTGGCTAGTGACAATCAGACACATGTTAGAATCAATCGACTGTATTTTAGTTACAGAGTTGATTATAGTCATTATCATTCATAACTTAATAGGGTTAAATGAGCACATCTTAATTAACTAACATTTTGTTACTATTCTGCTTTATCTAGCACTCAGGGTAGCTGATCAATCAATTATTACTAAAGCGCAGACAGCCAATCAAGTTTAAGGGAGTGGTATAAAGCCTAGTTCACTTTGACTAATAGTTCTATGATTAAGGCCAGTCAAGGCCGAAACATGTCAGACTAAGTCTACCCTTGTCTGTGCTTTGTTTTTAAGCCTGTTGCCATGTTTTAATATGAAGATTAAAGTTCCAGTTTTTTACCTTATCCGGTTTCTTTTTTGGTTCATCTTGCAAATACTACCATATATGATTGACGAACAGTCTTTGTGTGTTTGTAGTGAGAACCTAAACAGCACAGTCGTTTGTTTTACATAGATACACTTTATGCGTGTACTCCAATTTTGATTGGTCAGATCACTACACACCTTTATTTTTCATAGCCACTCAGGAAGTAACTCGTGACGTAGTGAACCTGACTACGTCTTACATATCCATGATTTGTTACAATACGACACGTGTTTGGGCTACACACCCCCTATTTTGATTGGTCAGTCTTGGCATAAAAAGAGCGGCATGATGAGACATTCGTCGCCTTTGACAAAGCAGTTGGCGAAACACGCGTCAGGCGTTCGCACTGCTTCTCTTTAACTTAATTGTGAAAATTTAATAGACTAATACTTAACTGTTGGCATTTATTGGCATTTTCTTACTAGTTGGTATAAGTGGGAATTTAGAACGTGGTGATACTAACTATAGTATCAGTGGGGACAGAATGATGTTTGTAACTGTTGTCAGCCCTGCCTCCTATTGACATAAAACAGACTTTTATTAACATAACTTACGTTTTGCGAAAAATTGAGTATGGTACAGCACAACAGGATATTGAATAACGCTTTATAGTGGCAGTTAATGTGATCTTTCATGTCACATATATTGTTATTACTACAGTGCTAAAACCATTTTTTTGGAGAATATATAACATTTATAACATAACATACTGACACGTATTAGATCACCACTTCAGTATCAAGACCAAAAGCGCAACCTGTGATTTTAGTAGTGTGCATGATATAGCACAAATAGAGATTAAGTCAAACACATTCTTTTAGCGGCAGTCAGTTTAATCTCCTATGTCATATATAACTGTACTACTACAATACTAACCACCTTGCTATATATTATGGATTGATAGAATATTTGAATATAGCATGAGTGGATATGGACAAATTGATGTAGTGGCAGTCATTTCTGACCCATATTGTAACCCTGCAATACAGCATTCACTTTATTAACCCCATGATGAGTGTTGTTTGAACGTTAGTGTATATAATACAGCACGATTTGATATATTAGTGGCGGCACAGTGGCAGTCAATATTGACACATACTGCCACAGGTAGTAACGCCACCACAGCTCTATTATAATCTAGAAGTGTAATGTGCTTAATACACGGTCCATTCCCAACTAACCACTAGGATCTAATAGATCAATTCACCATTATTATATTATTGTGTTTGGGAACGCTTTATGCTCTCCCACACCTTTAAGAGGCGCAAGTGCATGTAATTTGCAATATAAATGTGTCTACCTTTGACACACTTTTCCACCTGACTTATTTGATTTTATACTTAGGATTTTATAGATGACATTGTACATGTCATCCCAGGTACACTTTGTTACCGCAGTACAATTGTTATAGCAACGTCTACCTTGTCCAGTATCGATACGAGACTATCCACAATTAATTGTACAATCCCATAATCTAATGGGCACTAGATTAATTTATTACTACTAGTGACAACTTTATTTAATAGAAATTAATTCAATGGGACTGTCTTGATGAATGTGGGGACATACATTACTTTTGAAGTGGACGTTGTACCCTGAATTAGGTGTAACAAAACAGTGATACCTCCATTTTAATATTATACACGTCTTTTCTTTTAATAATTATTTTTCCACTAATAAAAGTTATGTTTTAAGTTGGTGTCTCATATGCTCACCTTTAACTTGAATATTTAGGCTCACAGCTAAGTGTGCCCCAAGATATCTCTTTTCTTTTCTCCTTTTTGACTCATATTTACCCCTGGTATCAAGGCACTGCCCTTTGTAATACGTAGGCTTACCCCAAAGGGAATTCGTGAGAGTCCTATTTCTGTTCCCCCCCTTTTAACTCCCCTGCTTTTAGGGAGTTAATACTCATTACTCTATTTATCTGTATGGGGTCTTATACCACAATTCCGCTTTGTAATCATCAATTGCAGATAACCGTGACATAAGCTTTGACAAATACAAAATAGGTAGATAGCTTAGAAAAAATGTATTTCAATGAGCTAACGTTTTGGATTATTCCTTTAGAAAAGATATGCGTCTTGTATTTTTAAAACCCTTTAAATCTGTGTTTTACTTTTAACCAAAGGGTTATATTGCCGAATAAATGAGAATCCATTCTAAGAGCTGTCATTCTTGACAAGTAAAGCCATTCTTAATCGTTAGTTCAGGAACTGTAAGATCACGGAACTCTGGTTAATTATGGGTTGCTCTAAAAACAAACTGATTATGTCTAAGGCTGCTTAGACCTGTATGATGTTACATAAACTGGGTGCATGTAATTGAAAATGTTAATTATTCACTAGAATTCTCTAAAAAAAATGTAAAATTATAAGAAAATATTTGTTAAAATGATTGTGCGCTTGAGTTCCAAGAAATTCCTGTACACCGGTTATCTGTCACCATCAATGTTACTGTTCCCTAGTAAGGGATCTAATTGGTTGAATAACATATTTTTTTGTTTGTTTTTCTAATAATTATGGCAATATTTACTGTTTAAAGAGGAATAATAATATTACAAGCTCAAAATAATGAAAATAACCTAGTCATTTGTAAATGCAGTGCCAGATAAAATTTACTCTAGTGCTGCACTATAGTCCCCAAGCAAGAATGAACTGGAGAAGTCTGAGATAAGGCAAAACAAGGTACAAATATCACAGCAGCTGTTTTAATAAGGTAAACCAAATAAGAGGACTTATACAGCCTTAGGGATAGAGCACAAAGTGGTCATTTTGGAAGAGTAATTGTGTATGTTTAATACAACAATGTATAATGTCAAGGGTCCTGGATTTGCCATGTTAGTGTCCACTCATAAAAGGGGAACCAAGATTAGAGAGAATGTTGAGGCTTATGTATGTGGAAACGTAGGCCCGGTTCCTGAGATACACCTGATCTAATTGTCACAAAACTACCAGTAGCTACATCAGAGCTGTGATTTAAAGGGTCATTCAACACCTCCTCTATTTGAGTACAAACTTGTGCTTTTCCTCAGGTCCCTACAGAGGCCAAAAAGCATATTCTGCAAACTGAAAAAGCCAGAAGGTGAAACGTACGTCGGGGCGCAGCATCATTCATCTCAAGGATGTGCATGTTCATTGGAACATTCATGCGCTCAACAAATTCAGACAGTTTAAAAATAGGCACAATGTTATTAAAAACTAAGCAAAACTATACATTGTTACAAACACACTCCCAGATGGATTAGCTACATGACATTTATGCTAAGAAAAATCTAGTGTACAATGTCCCTTTAAGTAAAGAAAAACAAAAAAGCTTGATATAGACAAAATAGTAATAAGCAGACTTAGGGCTGTTACAGGTGGTATATGTTTACTATCCCTAACTGGAGTCTTCTAAACAGATCTTAAAAGATTTCAAACAAATTCTAAAATTTTAAGTTTCATTGTGTATCCTTTTTAAATTGGATAATCAGTTACTGGATTGTTTCAAAAGAACACAGAACTTGGGCACAATTTACGTAATCACCATGTCCCAATATGAACCTTGGAAGGAGACGTTAGTAAACATACAGGTTTACACAGGATTTCCACCTTTTCATCTATGCCAGCACTGAGGAAGCTATCCGTAATGATTACACAGGATATCAGCCAGAAGGGATCAATATGATACTAACACAATGTAAACAAAAAAGGCTTATAATTTAAAGGGACATTAATGCCATTTTGTAAAATATGCATAGAATATTTCAGCAATTAAAAAGGCACATAAAACCCTAAATCAGTGATTTTTAACCTTTTTTTTGGCGTGGCACACTTTTTTACATTAAAAAATCCTGTGGCACACCACCATCCCAAAATTTAAAAAAAATCACACATTGTAGCCTAATACAGCATATATATATATATCTATATCTATATCTATCTATCTATCTATCTATCTATCTATCTATCTATATATATATATATATATATATATATACACATACACACAAACACACACATACTGTATGTATTGTGCGGTTATGCCATGCTTCCTACAAACTACCCCTGCACTGGGAGTAAAAAACAAGCAAAGTTTAAAAAATATGTCACACTGTTGTCAGTCTGCCGTGGCACACCTGAGGATCTCTCACGGCACACTAGTGTGCCACGGCACACTGGTTGAAAAACACTGCCCTAAATAATAGCTAGATAGACTGACGTATTTAAAGCAGAGATTAGCCTAAGAATAATATGCAGATGCATTTTTTTTTAATTATAGTAGTTGTTTAAAATACAGAAAAGTGTTCAAAAAGCAATGGGCACCACCATATTATAACCTAGGTTTTCTTCTCTACTGAAGCAAATCAGGAACAATTCTAAATGAGTCCCACTCCCTACTGTATGCAACAAATGATATTGTGGAAAATTGCAACGTCAAGTTTGGAGTCGGTGTACATGTTTACTTTTAAAAGAAATGATAAAACAAACAATTTTCAGAATTAAATGATAGGAAAAAGGGAGAAAATAAAGTATATTGTAAAGTTGCTCCAATCTCAACGTGTTTAAAGGGATATGAAACCTAACGTTTTCATGATTCAGACAGAGCATGCGATTTTAAACAACTTTCTAATTTACTTGTTTTATCAATTTCTTTGTCTCTTAGTATCTTTTGTTGAAAATTAGGAATACCCATTTTTATGCCCTTTGTCTTTAATTTGTCAAAGTCTTTTTTTAATTAGTGTAATGAAAGATTCCACTGTGCTATTTGTGGTTGGCACGTGTGCTGAACTTTTAGTTCTAAGGCCCTGAACCTGTATGTGGAATTGACTAAAGGTGTCCACAAATGCTTTGTGTCTGCTTTCCTGAGGGTGAGTTGTCACGCATATATGCCTCTTGTAATTGGCTGACCAATGTGTACTGATAGTTCCCAGTAGTGCATTACTGCTTCTTCAACAAACAATACCAAGAGAATAAAGCAAATTATATAATAGAAGTAAATTGGAGAGTTGCTTAAAATTGTATTCTCTATCTGAATCATTAAAGAAAAAATTGGGGTTTCAAGTCCCTTTAAGCTGCTAAATTTCACAAAAATCAATGCAGCTTTGCCTAAAAATTTGACTGTCTCTGTGTAGAGTCTTTTTGTAACATTGCTGTCATAACTGGGATTTGGTGAGAATGCTTTTTTTGCTCCTGGATTAAGGCATCGTGCCATTAAGGAGGCCTAGCAGGTTCTAATCAGACCTTAATTGTAATAACCTTGGTGGTGCATTATGTGATTGCTTGTGAATTGAGAAGTGATACAGTTTGTATTATAGTTTGTATTATAGGCCTGTTTAGTGACTAAGTAGTTCAGTATCTGACCTTCACTTTAATGAACCAGGGCTACAGATTAACATTAGAATGGATGAAACGGGTGCTTAACACACATGCACACCCCTGAAATTACCTCTGTGTGCTTTCATAGAAAGTTTAACAAATAAATACAAGACAAATAGTTCAATTTGATAGTAGAAATCAAGGGGTCGATCCGATATAAATCGTCGCCCGCAAAAGCCGGCGACGCCAATATTTGCGCGGGTTTGGTATCACATATACGGCGTAACCTAGAAGTTACGCGCGTATATTTCTGCCGTCGCCCGTAGTTTTTTGGGCCATAGGCAGGTATACCAAACCCGCGCAGTTTGGTATCCAATATGCAGCGTAAGGACTTACGTGGCGAAAATGGAGAAAACTTACTCCATTTTCACCTCGCCACAAAAAGCAGCCGTAAGAAGCCTTACGCTGACTATTGGAGACCCGTAACTTCCTAAACTGGCTGCTAAAATAAACCTAACACCTAACGCATGCGCAATGTCTATCTCCCTGTCAACCGCGATCTTCTAAAATAAACCTAACACCTAACGCATGCGCAATGTCTATCTCCCTGTCAACCGCGATCTTCTAAAATAAACCTAACACCTAACGCATGCGCAATGTCTATCTCCCTGTCAACCGCGATCTTCTAAAATAAACCTAACACCTAACGCATGCGCAATGTCTATCTACCGGTCAACCGCGATCCCCCCCCCCCCCCCCGAAATCCCTAATAAAGTTATTAACCCCTAAACCGCCGCTCCCGGACCCCGCCGCCATCTACATAAACTAACCCCCTACTGTGAGCCCCTAAAACCGCCGCCATCTACCTTATCTATCCCCTAATCTGACCCCTTACACCGCCGCCACCTATATAAAAATTATTAACCCCTAATCTAATCCCCCTATACCGCCGCCAGCTATATTAATATTATTAACCCCTAATGTAAGCCCTTTACACCGCCGCCATCTCTATTAAAATGATTAACCCCTAATTTAATCTACCTACCCCGCCGCCAGCTATATTATCTATATTAACCCTAAGTATATTATAGTTAATATAGGTATTACATTATATATATTAACTATATTAACCCTAATTATATTAGGGTTAATATAGTTACTATAGTATTTATATTAACTATATTAACTCTATCTAACCCTAACACCCCCTAACTAAATTTATATTAAATTAATCTAATTCATTTATAAACTAAAATATTCCTATTTAAATCTAAATACTTACCTATAAAATAAACCCTAAGATAGCTACAATATAATTAATAATTACATTGTAGCTATGTTAGGGTTAATATTTATTTTACAGGTAAATTGTTAATTATTTTAACTAGGTATAATAGATATTAAATAGTTATTAACTATTTAATATCTACCTAGTTAAAATAATTACCCAATTACCTGTAAAATAAATCCTAACCTAAGTTACAAATACACCTACACTATCAATAAATTTAATAAACTACAAACATCTATCTAAAAATACAATTAAATTAACTAAACTAAATTACAAAAAAAAAAAAAAACTAAATTACAAAAAATAAAAAAAAGATTACAAGATTTTTAAGCTAATTACACCTATTCTAAGCCCCCTAATAAAAATAATAAACCCCCAAAATAAAAAAATTCCCTGCCCTATTCTAAATTAAACAAATTTCAAAGCTCTTTACCTTACCAGCCCTTAAAAGGGCCTTTTGTGGGGCATGCCCCAAAGAATTCAGCTCTTTTGCATACAACAAATACAATCCCCCCCCCCATTACAACCCACCACCCACATACCCCTATTCTAAAACCACCCAAACCCCCCTTAAAAAGCCTAACACTACCCCCCTGAAGATCTCCCTACCTTGTCTTGACCACACCGGGCCGAGCTCCTGATCCGATCCGGGCGATGTCTTCCTCCAAGCGGCAAAGAAGAATTCTTCCTCCGGCGATGTCTTCCTCCAAGCGGCAAAGAAGAATTCTTCCTCCGGCGACGTCTTCCTCCAAGCGGCAGCAAAGTCTTCATTCTTCCGGCGGCATCTTCAATCTTCTTTCTTCGCTCCGCCGCCGCGGAGCATCCATCCCGGCCGACTGCTGTACTACGAATGAGGTACCTTTAAATGACGTCATCCAAGATGGCGTCCGCCGAATTCCGATTGGCTGATAGGATTCTATCAGCCAATCGGAATTAAGTTAGAAAAATCTGATTGGCTGATTGAATCAGCCAATCAGATTCAAGTTCAATCCGATTGGCTGATCCGAACAGCCAATCAGATTGAGCTCGCATTCTATTGGCTGTTCCGATCAGCCAATAGAATGCAAGCTCAATCTGATTGGCTGTTCGGATCAGCCAATCGGATTGAACTTGAATCTGATTGGCTGATTCAATCAGCCAATCAGATTTTTCTAACTTAATTCCGATTGGCTGATAGAATCCTATCAGCCAATCGGAATTCGGCGGACGCCATCTTGGATGACGTCATTTAAAGGTACCTCATTCGTAGTACAGCAGTCGGCCGGGATGGATGCTCCGCGGCGGCGGAGCGAAGAAAGAAGATTGAAGATGCCGCCGGAAGAATGAAGACTTTGCTGCCGCTTGGAGGAAGACGTCGCCGGAGGAAGAATTCTTCCTTTGCCGCTTGGAGGAAGACATCGCCGGAGGAAGAATTCTTCTTTGCCGCTTGGAGGAAGACATCGCCCGGATCGGATCAGGAGTTCGGCCCGGTGTGGTGAAGACAAGGTAGGGAGATCTTCAGGGGGTAGTGTTAGGCTTTTTTAAGGGGGGTTTGGGTGGGTTTAGAATAGGGGTATGTGGGTGGTGGGTTGTAATGGGGGGGGGATTGTATTTGTTGTATGCAAAAGAGCTGAATTCTTTGGGGCATGCCCCACAAAAGGCCCTTTTAAGGGCTGGTAAGGTAAAGAGCTTTGAAATTTGTTTAATTTAGAATAGGGCAGGGAATTTTTTTTTATTTTGGGGGTTTATTATTTTATTAGGGGGCTTAGAATAGGTGTAATTAGCTTAAAAATCTTGTAATTTTTTTTATTTTTGTAATTTAGTGTTTTTTTTTTTTGTAGTTTAGTTAATTTAATTGTATTTTTAGATAGATGTTTGTAGTTTATTAAATTTATTGATAGTGTAGGTGTATTTGTAACTTAGGTTAGGATTTATTTTACAGGTAATTGGGTAATTATTTTAACTAGGTAGATATTAAATAGTTAATAACTATTTAATATCTATTATACCTAGTTAAAATAATTAACAATTTACCTGTGAAATAAATATTAACCCTAACATAGCTACAATGTAATTATTAATTATATTGTAGCTATCTTAGGGTTTATTTTATAGGTAAGTATTTAGATTTAAATAGGAATATTTTAGTTTATAAATGAATTAGATTAATTTAATATAAATTTAGTTAGGGGTGTTAGGGTTAGATAGAGTTAATATAGTTAATATAAATACTATAGTAACTATATTAACTATATTAACCCTAATATAATTAGGGTTAATATAGTTAATATATATAATGTAATACCTATATTAACTATAATATACTTAGGGTTAATATAGATAATATAGCTGGCGGCGGGGGTAGGTAGATTAAATTAGGGGTTAATCATTTTAATAGAGATGGCGGCGGTGTAAGGGGCTTACATTAGGGGTTAATAATTTTAATATAGATGGCGGCGGTGTTAGGGGCTCACTTTAGGGGGTTATAGATATAATATAGCTGGCGGCGGGGTACGGGAGCGGCGGTTTAGGGGTTAATAACTTTATTAGGTTGCGGCGGGGTACGGGAGCGGCGGTTTAGGGGTTAATAGCTTTTTTATTGTTAGGCTAGTGAGGGGGGATAGCGGATAGAGGGTTAGACGTGTCGGGCTATGTTAGGGAGGCGTGTTAGACAGTGCGGGCTATGTTAGGGAGGCGTGTTAGACAGTGCGGGTGTTTTAGACTTTAGTCAGGTTTTATAGGCGCCGGCAGATTCTAACGTGGCACAAGTCACTGGCGACGCCAGAAATTTGTACTTGCGCAGATTTCTGGACATCGCTGGTTTGTCAGACTTACGGCACGTTAGCATCTGACGGCGACTTATATGGGATAGCTCGAGTTGCGAGCTGAAACTGCGGGCGACGCCGGTTCCCTCGCTTGCGCCGCAAACTGCGTTCTATATCGGATCGCGCCCCAATTGTTTTTTTTTTTTAATTCTAAACTCTATCTAAATAATGAAAATGTAATTTACCTTTAATGTCCCTTTAAATAAAAGTATTAATTAGCTTGTATTTAACATGATTGTATGTGGTAGCGTGTATTATCTTTTTGCATTATTGTTTGCACATGTTTTGAAATCCTACAAAGTTTTTAAAAACATAGTTAAAATCAGCTGTAGAGCAGCAATTCACTACCAAGACCTGGGACCTAGCAGAACACATCTGGTGAGCCTATCACATATATGTGCAGCCACCTATCCCCCAGCTAGCTACCAGTTGTGCATTTTCGCTCCTGAGCCTTGCTAGGTATGCTTTTCAACAAAAGATATCAAAAGAACAACGTACATTTGATAATAGAAATAAACTGAAAATCATTTAAAATGGCATGGTATATATAAACCATGAATGTTTCAGTTTGACTTTCATGTCCTTTTAAATACAATAATATAAAAATGTACTCCGCCTGAAATAGTTTCTAGATACTAAGCGAATCTGTCAAGCACTGGCCTAAGATTAAAAAAAAAAAAGAGCAGATACACATTTAGGACTAGATTAAAAGTAGAGGGCAAAATATGGCTTTCACGAAAGATATTTGCGCTCCATTGAGTAATACCAGCGGACACGCTGGTATGGCAGCAAATTGTAAATATATATGTATTTGCTTATATACATTTATGTGTTTAAATGTGGATATACACATATTAACACGTATATATATATTTATATAAGCACATACATATATATTTACAGGGAACACACAGTTCCTATAGACTGAAATGTAAAGGCACTTTTCAGTGCTGTTTTCTTTCTAACACCCAACTTTAGCCCCAAAAAACTGCTATGTGCAGTTACTTTATTAAAAAACAAAGATACTACTATCATTAATTTTTAATAAAGTATATTACACTTGATTTTAGGGGTATTTGGTGGACATTTATAAAATTAACCAGAGATCTGTAATTGCTGTTTATTTATCGCGAGCCTGAGATAAATTAGCGATCAACTTGTAATCTCGGCCTTACTCAGGCAGACAGAGGAAAGCCAAAGGTGTGTTTTTCAGTAAGGTTATCACAACTCTGCAGCAGGTCTGTACTGAAAAAAATCAGCAAGAGAAGCAGGTGACGGTAAAAATGAGTCGCTTTAAAAACAAGAATATTCCATAAATGTATTAAAGGAAACCCATACTATATGATTAAAAAGCATTACATACATGCAGGATAATCCTTGAGCAAACTGCAGCTGCATCAGTTACGACTTGGAAAGTATTGCCTACAATTACAACATATAAAGAATGCGTTCTTCTACATCTACAGGTGCACATTTATAATGGTTTTAGTGTCACCACATGATTATGGTCCTGTAATTGGCATCCGAGGTGCCATCTTTTTTTTTTTTGTGACTTATTTTTTTAGCTTATATTAGAGTGAAGAGAATATGTGCTTGATAATAATTTACAAAATGGAACACATTGAAAATGTTTTTTTTTTCAGTATGTTGCTTTTGCAGTTACTGAATATGACCTAGTTTTCATTGCTGTTGTAAACTATGTAAACTGCTAGTAACGAGAATATTCATTAAAATCTATGGAGAAGTTTATGTTACCACTAGTTTACAACAGCAATGAAAACTAGGCCTATATGTACTAAAGCTAATAGATTTTTATTCTTTTTTTTCCTAAGTAACTTTTACCCAAATCCTGACTTATTTTATTTAGCTGTACAATGGGTACAGACAATAGATTCTGGCCCTCCATGTTTCTATACTAGTGAATATGCTATGGGGCCGAATTATCAAGCTCTGAATCGAGCCTTCAGGCTCGCCGAAAACAGCAGTTATGAAGCAGTGCTGCGGACATCAATCCGTCCGATCCTATACGATCGGGCTGATTGACACCCCCGCTAGTGGCCGATTGGCCGCAAATCTGCAGGGAGCAGCATTGCACAAGCAGTTCTTGTGAATGATAAATGCCGACAGCTTATGCTGTCGGCGTTCATCGATGTCTGTCGGACATGATACGCTGAGCAGATCATGTCGGACAGACCGATGATAAATCGGCCCCTATATGTATAATATGTATAAAAGTTTTTTTTTCTGTGATTATTTTAAAATTTAATTTCAATGTTTTACCTCATATAGATGATAAGTTATATCTATTTGCAGGAAGAGCAAGTTTGTGCATCACTGTTCTGTGGAATAGCACCTTATTGGCTGTTAAGGAAAACTCCCACAGCTATATTGGAGGAACGAAATATGCCTCACAAGCATAATAACACATTCTTTTTTGCATTTTCAATATTTGGAATACAAATATATAATACATTTCAAAATATCATTCCTTAGCTGCAGCAAAGAAAGGACTTAAAGGGACATGAATCCCAACATTTGTCTTTCATGATTCAGATAGAGAATACACCTTTCTAAAAAGTTTCCAATTTGCTTCTATTGTCAAATTTGCTTCGTTCTCATGTTATTCTTTGTTGAAGCGATATCTAGATACATAGAGTTCTACATGAAAGAAAAGAGTGCTGCCCTCTAGTGTTCTTGCTCATGTATCACATTGTTGCAAAACTGCTGCCATATAGTGCTGGAAACATGCGCACATTACTGAGCTTACTTTCCTGCGTTTCAACAAAGGATAAAAACAAACAAAGATAATTTGATAATATTTTAAATTGTATGTTCTATCTGAATAACGAAACACAATTTTGGGGGTTTATGTCCCTTTAAATGACTATTTCAAGTTTAAATTAGATTAGATTTTAATTTTAACATTCCTAAAACTATTTAGATAATTAAATGTTTCACAAGTGAGAGTTTTTAAATTCATACTTTGACATACTGAATATTTTTGGAATATGCATTACATGTATCCAATTAGTGAATATGTTGTGTTGTGTATGGCGCCAATTAGTGAATAAGCCAAGTCATCCAAACAATAATAAAATTCCTCCAGAAACAAAGAGTAGAAAACAGCCAAGATCTATTAGTGAGTATAATGCTACATTAACTACAAAACATAGAGACAAAATGCCAAGAAACCTCTGTTATTTATAAAGCACCTTAGGAAACATAAAGTTTGCAAGACAGGCTAAAAATACTTGTTTTTTTCAGCAAAGAATTTCTGGAACATCCTGAATATGGACTATTTTGACAAGTTTAATAAAAAGAAAAAATAAGTCAAAGATAAAACTTCATGTTTCAACAGAAACACAGTGCTCTGCCAATTATTGTCACATTCTTAGAACTGACTGTACTCAGTACCCATTATATTGTATAACGAAAACTAACTATATACAATAGGCAATTGAGATATATATATATATATATATATATATACACACTCTATCTATCTACCTATATATATATATATATATATATATATATATATATATAAACATTTTTTTGTATATTCTATAAAAACTGTAAGAAAATGGCTAAAAAATGTTCATTAATACAACTTAAAGTGAATGTAAATTTTGATGATAAAGTGCCCGTTTTTTACAAATTCGATTAAAAGCAGGGGCACTTTAATTCATCAAAATTTACATTTCACTTGTGTTGTGAAAATACTTACCTTTTAATCCTGACAGCAGCTCCAGCTTCCCCCCGGTCGTCGCAAGCCTCTTCCTACGTCAGAAATGATGGATCGGTCATCCTCCAATCATGGCTCCCCCCCCCGGGGGAATCAGTGTCTAATTCAACGCCGTGATTGAAGGAAGCTGGATTCCTCATCAGACCCAGGAAGAGGTTTTGCGGAGGTAGCGATGCAGCGGCTGTCAAGATTAAAAGGTATTTTCACAACACGAGTGAAATGTAAATTTTGATGAATTAAAGTGCCCCTGTTTTTAATCGAATTTTTAAAAACCGGGCACTTTAGCATCAACACAACATTTACATTCACTTTAAAATAAAAATGCATTTATGGGTTTCTTCTCCCTCTTAATAGAATTTTGAAACATAAAATCCCCCCCCCCAATCCAATACCTACAAGTGCAATTAAAAAAAACACTGCACCAACATGGTACAAAGGAACTCTTAAAGGGATATGAAACATAAATATTTTCTTTTCTGATTCAGACAGAGCATACCATTTTTAAAAAGTTTCCAATTTACCTCTATTATCAAATTTGCTTTATTTCCATGTTATTCTGTGTTGAAGAGATACCGAGGTAGGCATCTGTAGCACGAAATCGTGCTGCCATCTACTTCTCATGCAAATGGATAACATTCTTGCAAAACTGCGGCCAGCTCCTAAGCATATGTCCCTGCTTTTCAACAAAAGACACCAAGATAACAAAGAAAAAATGATAATAGAAGTAAAATTGCATGCTCTATCTGAATCATAAAAGATTTTTTTGGGGTTTCATATCCCTTTAATCAATATCAGATGGCTGAGACAGAGCAGAGTTTAAATCTCATAATTTAGGGAAGTAAACTATGATCATGATCCACAAGACAGACAAAATGTGTTAATAAACAAACTATTAAGTAACTTGAATAGAAATTTGTTTGAAAACTTCTATGCAGGACGTCATTGTAATATAATTTATTAAAGCTTTATAAATGAATAAAGCTTCAAAAAGCTGTACAACTAACAAAGGAATCCAATAAGATTAATTAAAGGGACATGAAACCACATTTTTTTCTTTCATTATTCAGATAGAGCAAGTAATTTTAAACAACTTTTCAATTTGCTTCTGTTATCTCATTTGTTTTGTTCTCTTGATATTCTTTGTTGCAAAGAATACCTAGCTAGACTCAGGAGCTGCTGATTGGTTGTCACGCATATATGCCTCTTGTAATTGGCTGACCAATGTGTACTGATAGTTCCCAGTAGTGCATTACTGCTTCTTCAACAAACAATACCAAGAGAATAAAGCAAATTATATAATAGAAGTAAATTGGAGAGTTGCTTAAAATTGTATTCTCTATCTGAATCATGAAAGAAAAAATTGGGGTTTCAAGTCCCTTTAAGCTGCTAAATTTCACAAAAATCAATGCAGCTTTGCCTAAAAATTTGACTGTCTCTGTGTAGAGTCTTTTTGTAACATTGCTGTCATAACTGGGATTTGGTGAGAATGCTTTTTTTGCTCCTGGATTAAGGCATCGTGCCATTAAGGAGGCCTAGCAGGTTCTAATCAGACCTTAATTGTAATAACCTTGGTGGTGCATTATGTGATTGCTTGTGAATTGAGACGTGATACAGTTTGTATTATAGGCCTGTTTAGTGACTAAGTAGTTCAGTATCTGTCTCAGCTTGTTTGACCTGGACGGTTATGTTATGTTGGTGTTTACCTTGCCAATACTCTTCCTATTATCCTTACTCTGAGCTTGCTGAATTATCATTATTATTATTATCATTATCAGTTATTTGTAGAGCGCCAATCTGAGTTTAGGGTTCCTTTTGTGTTTTCCTGCAACAGATGTCCTCCATTTTGAGAGAGCTGCATATTACAAGTATTTGTTAAATTATTATTTAGCATTTAATTTATTCACAGCCATGCAGTTATTTATTTGAATATTTTGTTATTTCAATTATCTGTGCAGAACATGTATTTTGTTTGGATTATGTGACCAAAATTATTTAAGGTATATTCATTATACGTCAAATCTGCACACTTTCGCTTAGTTTGTCTTTTGATATTAATTAGTTTATTTTTGTAGTCCTGGTTTTAAAAGGCTGAGGGCTATATTATGAGTTGAGTGCTTTTGATCGCTTCCGCTTGCACGCTAACTGTGCTCAACTTCGTCTTTTTGCGCGTGTCGGGTACCTAGGGTTGCCACTGCAGCCATGTTTTCCTGGACACTTATGAGTTACACATGCTGCAGGGTGTGGAGGGAGGAACATGAATTATGCTGTCCAGGGTCACTATTTGTGTGCTGTCCAGCAGCACAATGCATGCTACCATCTGCACACCCTGCATGTGTAACTCATAAGTGTCCAGGAAAGTTGAAAGTAAAAATAAACGCTGCTAACCCGACGTGCACAAAAAGCCTAAGTTAGAATATCGCAACCACGTTAATGTATTCTCCCATAGACTTCAATCAGCGTGCGAAAAGTGTAAAAAATACCTAACACTCTTACACGCACCCAAACCCGATCACATTTTCTGAAGTGCGCTAACCCGACATGAAATATTAATATTTCACAATCCAATGTTCTTCACATTGAAGAATATGTTCTATTTATTCTTAAATACATATTTCTATATTCAGAGCTCCCCAACTGTGGAATAACCTCCCGGAAAGCACCAAATCATCCAGCAACCTGAGATCCTTCAAAAGAAAAATGTCTCTATCTTTACAAACAAATCAATCTTGTAAAGACTGTAAATTATAAAAAGACTCACCTTGTGCCTGTGTATTGCTATTATTGCTATGTAAAAATGTAACTATTTGTACAATATGTAATGTATTGCTGGCATATCCCAGGACATACTTGAAAACAAGATAAATCTCAACATATTTTTCCTGGTAAAACATTTTATAAATAAAAAAATATCTGATGTTATTTGGTAAAATATATATCTATACCTCTTTATGTGATTATATATAGGTATACATATATACAGACATATAGGAATATCTATTTAAAAATACTTACAACATATTCTACTTTGGAAAAACCATAGGTTAAACACTTTATTAACCCCTTAACGACCAGCACTTAAGGACCAGCGACGTACCCTGTACGTCACTGCAGTCCTGGGCTTCTCTCTGCTGTGATTTAGTTTAAAATTGTGAGATTGCGCTATTTCTGCATGCCCCACGAGTGTCCCAGTGAGGGGGAAGGAAAGAGGAGAGGCAATGAGGGGTATAATATATAAAAAAAAAGTTGGGGAAAAGCGATCTGGGAGGGGGGGGGGGGAGGTTATTGAGGGGGTCAGCTACACTACAGACAAAAACGGTTATTTTTTTTTTAATTAAATGCCTAATTTGCAGCAAACTGGGTACTGGCAGACTGCTGCCAGTACATAAGAAGCAGCAAATAGGTAGAGGGGGAGGGTTAGAGAGCTGTTTGGGGGATCAGGGAGGTTAGGAGGTAAGGGGGGATACTACCCTGCAGAAAATAATAAAAAAATAAAAATAAAAAAAAAACCTTTTATTTTTATACTGGCAGACTTTCTGCCAGTACTTAAGATGGGGGTGATCTTTGTGGGGTGGGGGAGGGAAGAGAGCTGTTTTAGAGGGGTCGGGGAGGGATCAAAGGGTGGGATGTGTCAGGTGGGAGGCTGATCTCTACACTAAAGCTAAAATTAACCCTACAAGCTACCTAATTAACTCTATGCTGGGCATAATACAAGTGTGGTGCGCAGCTGCATTTAGCGGCCATCTAATTACCAAAAAGTAATGCCAAAGCTATATATGTCTGCTATTTCTGAACAAATGGGATCCCAGAGAAGCATTTACAACCATTTGTGCCATGATTGCACAAGCTGTTTGTAAATAATTTCAGTTTTTGGCGGTTAAATGGTGGAATGAAATATACCAGAATGGGCCTAGATCAATACTTTGTGTTGTCTTCTAAAAAGAAATATATAATTTTGATAGGTAAATATAAAAAAGGCTCTATTTCTGTTTAAATGTAGTGATGGCAAAAATGCTAAAAATGCTCGGGTCTTTTGGGGAAGTTTTTGTCTGAAATGTCTGGTCCTTAAGGGGTTAAATATGAATATTGCATAGATATGATTTTACATGTTTTTATCTACTTGACTGCAAAGGGCTCGAATGCACTCGTAATATATGGCTATACATAAGTATTTATGTGTTTATATGTCTGTAAATACATATATACACATATAAACACAAATGTACACACATAAACACACACAAATATTTATATATATATATATATATATATATATATATACACACACATACATACATATTTATAACTTTGTTATGCAGTGTTTATTTAAATATTTTTTATTAGACAGTATAATTATGGGTGTAAATGTACTTTGTAATGTATTTTTGATGTATGTTGAGCAACTTTTTTGTTGAGCGTAACAGTTAACCAGAGCTCTGAAGTCGCACTAACTCGAAGCGTGTAAATTAAATTGCGCTTATAACCAATGCATTTACTTTCAACTTGTAATACATGCAATAATTCCGATGTGTGTAAACACCTGCAGCAACCCCCTTATTGCTCGCTCACGCTCAACTGCTGTAAATCAACCCCTGAATGAGTCGACCCAGACATGTCTACGTAATGATCGGACATGCCTAATGACATACCAAACAAACCAATCTGCATGTAACCCCGTTCTTTACATAAATTACCGGTGGGCCATTGCCCAAAACCTCACATATCTCAGAAATCATCCAGCAGATGTTGGGAGGTATACAACAATTTTTCCATCTGACAAAAGGGACGATGCAGGCTTGGCAAGGAAAGAGGTTTGCTTTTGTTACAAGTGTATATATTTCATATCTCATAAATAAAGTCTACATGTCCCATTAATTAATATTACAATAGATGTTGAATTTATAAATGCACAGGCATAGATCCTATACTGCCACGTGTAGTGAAAATTCTGCAACAATGAATGTTTTTTTCAGTGTAGTAATGTCAATGTCAAAAGTGTAGCTAGAAAGAGTAGAGGACAGGTTGAGAATAACTTAAGTCTTGCTCTAATAAACAATAAATGAGATGAAAATACTGTGGAGTAAAGCAGTGTTTCTCAACCGCGGTCCTCAAGGCCAGGCCAGGCCAGGTTTTCATTATAGCTTAACCAGTGCACAGGTGAAGTAATCAGCTGATCAGCAACCATGGTTACTAACCTGCTCTCAGCCATCAGCTGATTATTTCACCTGTGCATTAGTTCAGCTATAATGAAAATCTGGACTGTTGAGGGTACTTGAGGACTGCGGTTGAGAAACACTGGAATAAAGAACATAGCAAATAAAATATAACACAATTTGATCCCACTAAAGACCCTGAACCAAATGAGTACAATTCAGTGGCTGTTGTAAACAAATGTAAGGATAACTCTTGACCAACCTTCTGCCATGAAAGTCTACATGGGAGTAACCAGTCTTCCACGTGCCAAAGTAATAAACAAATGGCAAATGGTGAGAGAAATATGTTACACTTGTATGAGAAGCTGTAATAAAATCTTAATAAGCTGAGGCTTATGTGTAAACCTCTCAGGGCATCAAGGAAATACCTGCAAGAGGTCCAGTGGTTTGAGGCCATGCAATATAAATACAAAACTGTCAGAAGCCAGGTTTACAAGGAAGAAGTGAGCTGCCTTACTGGCAAGACATGAATACAAAGTTCTTTCTGTAAAGCTGCTAGTCCTGAAAGCTGCAGTGTGCCATGGGAAATCAGTGCTATAATAACCAATGGGTAGGTGAAAACTAAAGGGAAACAGGGCTAGAATACAAAACTGAGCTGTCCAGAGACACCCCCCCCCCCCCGCAACCACAATATACCTGTTTTTTCACACATATTTTTTTCATTTACATTATTTTTTAATGAGAAGAAGTAGTTGAACATTCTAGAAAGGATCTCACAGTTATCCCCAGTGATTCTGATGTTGTACTGGAATACATATAATGGAAAAGATTTCAAAAGGGTATAAAAAATATACCATCTTAAAGGAAAATGTTGTTAGGAACAGAAATATGCATGCTAAGCTGTGATACACTTATGTATTTATTTTACACACACACATGTGTGTGTATTTATGTATTTATATTTCTGCATTTATATCTTCCAGAAACAAGTGCTTATGAGCTACAGCCATAGAGGTACATAGCTTGTTTTTTTGTGTAAAAAAAGCTTGTTCAATGTTTAAAGATACATTAACCTCCTCATTTACTATCATGCATATAAAAAGACCTCTTTAAGGGTAAATTAGAAGTGGAAAAAATGGGAGCCTCGTTCTCATGGCGTTAGACACGGCACAGAACCAAGCACAGCGAATGGGGTAAGTAGCGCAGCGATGGCAGCAAATTGTAAACATATATCTATTTGCTTATATACATATATATTTACTGGGAACACACAGTTCCCATAGACCTAGGGATGCCACCTGCCCCGGTCTCACCGGGACAGTCCCGGTCTGGGACTGTATGTCCAATGTCCCGGAACTAGGCTCCAATGCCCCGGCCTGACCAGCTCTCATGTCACACACACATCAACACTGTTGATTTTTTTATTTTTTATTTCGGTGGCTGACCCGCCCGGCAGGACAGTGTGAGGGAAAACTAGGGAAAATAGACTCACACAGAGTAACAACTACACACGCGTCACACAGTTGACAGTTTGCCCTTAGCAAAAATGGCGGCGGATAACACTGGAGACTGGAGTCGCATTAGGTGACATAGTTACTGCTCACCACATACTTCTGCTAGTTTTTTTCCCCGCGCCTGCGCGCCTGCAACACTTTCTGCAGTCTAAATAACGGAGCCGCCCGTGAGCGATGCCCGTGGGTTTTACTGTTGTGCTTGTGCTGCTAACATGGAGGAGGACTCGGACCTGCCAGCTGAGAGGGAGACTAAGGTAAACGCACTTGGCTCGACCTCAAAAGATGGGTTAACCCCTTGGCTTCCAGTGCCAGGACATGCTGCATGATCATCACATTGTTTTGTATTGTGCTGCAGCGCTCTCTGTCATTCAAGGAGTTGATTGTGATATTATGTGATTATAGTGCATCGCGCATATAAAAGAAGTGAACAGCGGTTAAACATTCACACTTCACACACACACTGACAGGCAGCTCACTGACACTTCACACACACACTGATAGGCAGCTCACTAACACTTCACACACACTGACAGGCAGCTCACTGACACTTCACACACACACTGACAGGCAGCTCACTAACACTTCACACACACACTGATAGGCAGCTCAATGACACTTCGCACACACACTGACAGGCAGCTCACTGACATTTCACACACACACACACACTGACAGGCAGCTCACTGACGCTTCACACACACACTGATAGGCAGCTCACTGACACTTCGCACACACACTGACAGGCAGCTCACTGACATTTCACACACACACACACTGACAGGCAGCTCACTGACGCTTCGCACACACACTGACAGGCAGCTCACTGACACTTCACACACACACACACTGACAGGCAGCTCACTGACACTTAACACACACACACTGACAGGCAGCTCACTGACACTTCACACACACACACTGATAGGCAGCTCACTGACGCTTCACACACACACTGATAGGCAGCTCACTGACACTTCGCACACACACTGACAGGCAGCTCACTGACATTTCACACACACACACACACTGACAGGCAGCTCACTGACGCTTCGCACACACACTGACAGGCAGCTCACTGACACTTCACACACACACACTGACAGGCAGCTCACTGACACTTCACACACACACACACACACACACACACTGACAAGCAGCTTACTGACACTTCACACACTGACAGGCAGCTCACTGACACTTCACACCAGGGCCGTCTTTAATACAGGGCAAAAGCGACAGCTGCCCAGGGCCCAGTCTCTGTTGAGGGGCTCTGTTTTTTATTATTTTTTTGGTTCATACCAGACTGCTGATGTGACATGGGGAACACACACATTCAGTCCTAATACTGTCACAGTCAAAAGTATTCTGCTTATATATTTTATTTTTTTTAAACTGTGCCAGACAGTGCCGATGTCATGTAACATGCCAAGCTATTGCCATGTGCTGTTTTAGATGTGTACTGTGCAGCACTGAATGCTAAGCCCTAACTCGGCATCCAGCCATTCCCACTGCATCAGAAAAGGTCCTGATGGGGTTTTTACCACTGTTACCAGGTAACTGCTCAGGTGGTGGGGATTGTTTCTGGGTAGGGCTGACTGTAAGCGCATGCAGCAGAAAACTGGAGCGGCTGGCACGTGAGGATTTGAGCATCTGTGCAGCTGCATACACTGCTCTCTTCAGTCTTGAGGCTGTGTGACTCATCTCACACTGTATCCATGCAGCCTTCGGCAGACAGCATCCAGTCTGCTGGTCCCCTTAGCCCTGCTCTTTCTGCTGTGGCCCTAAGATCAACTAACTGAAGTTTGTTAGGGGAACAAGTCTACCTTGCTTTGCTCCTGTTGGCTGCCCTAAATCTCTTTAACCAGCTAACCTCACACTAGACTCACATTCAAATATTAAATAAATCCACAGTGGAGGAATTTATATATTTATTTACTTATTAGTACTGCTTAGGTCCAGTTTCACAGATTGCATTTTATTTCATTTTTTTAAAATTATTTAGTTGTTTTTTGGGATGTTCGGGTGGAGAGCAAAATTGCATGGGGTGGGGCCAAAAAAATGTTTGCCCAGGGTCCAGTCAATATTAAAGACGGCCCTGCTTCACATACACACACTTAGAGGCAGCAAAAATGGTAAAATATATTTTATTAAGGCCAGGTGAAGCCACAGCCCCACCATACCCCCAGTCACACCCCCGCCATGCCCTCAACCACGCCCAAATTCAAAGTATCCAGGAATCGGCTGGGCAAAAGGTGGCAACCCTACATAGACCGCTATGACAGGCAGCTCACTGACACTTCACACACACACTGACAGGCAGCTCATTGACACTTCACACACACTACACACACACTGACAGGCAGCTTACTGACACTTCAAACACACAAACTGACAGGCAGCTCACTGACACTTCAGACACACACACACTGACAGGCAGCTCATTGACACTTCACACACACTACACACACACTGACAGGCAGCTTACTGACACTTCAAACACACAAACTGACAGGCAGCTCACTGACACTTCAGACACACACACACTGACAGGCAGCTCATTGACACTTCACACACTGACAGGCAGCTCATTGACACTTCACACACACACTGAGAGGCAGCAAAAATGGTAAAATATATTTTATTAAGGCTGGGTGAAGCCACATCCCCGCCATGCCCCCAGTCACACCCCCGCCATGCCCCCAACCACGCCCAAATTCAAAGTGTCCAGGAATCGGCTGGGTAAAAGGTGGCAACCCTACATAGACCGCTATGTAAAGGCACTTTTCAGTGCTGTTTTTTTTATTAACACCCCACAGCTGCCAACTTTAGCTCCCAAAAACAGCTAAGTGCAGTTACTTTATTAAAAAATAAACATAGTAGCATCTTTATTTATTAATAAAGTATATTACACTTGATTTTGGGGGCATTTGGTGGACGTTTATAAAACTAACCAGAGATCTGATCTCTGGTTAATTTTATAAGTGCTAATTGCTACTGCGAGCTCGCGGTAGCAATAACCAGCCACTTGTAATGGCTAGTTATTTATAGTGTGCCCGCAAAAGGGCAAATTTGCCCATTTGCGGGCACACAATAAATTACCACCCCACTTGTAATCTAGGCCTAAATGTGTTATTTGTTCTTGCATTTACACCCAGTGACTGATCAGGAAAAATCTCATAGCATAAGAAAAAAAAAAAGTTTATTTGTCAGCACTTTCCTATTTCATCAGCCTTGACCTATTCATAAATAGCTATTTAAGCCATGATTGGAGGGCATATCTTAACTTTTTGACCTGTTAAGGGGTTAAACACAGTCAAAATTCAAAATACTGGTCTGAAACCGCAGTGCACTGATCCAACCAGAATCGATAGTCGCATGATACACCTGTGTAACTAGAGCTGCTGATTGGATCAGTGGAAATTAAACACAAATAGGTGTAGGGTCATGACAGGCTCTAATGAATAATAACATCTAATTTTTCAATTATAATAGCTCTTTAATATTTTGCACATGCTCAGTTCATCTGTTAATAAACATGAGTGTTCCTGGTAAAAAAATAAATAAAAAAATATAGCTCAAATCACATCTGAAATCTGTATACAGATAAGATCTAATAAACAGAATAATAATTTCTAGCTGCATAAAAATGTTAAATTTGCTCAACTTTTAAGTGGAAAAAAACTACATTTAAACATTCAGGTGGTCATAAACACTACAAAATAAAATCCTTTCACATCCGTGTAGCTGCAACCCATGAAAACTAATTTTCAGTGTTCATTTTCAGCAGGTTTTATGGGGTCAATTCAGGCAAAGCAACGTTTTCATTCAGTTTTTTTCCCCCCACCTGGTTTGTGTAGCTCTGTTAAGCACTTATTTCCTTCTTCAGAAAGATTGGTATGTGAATCCCAGAACTCCAACAGAGCGTGCTACACTGAAACGCTACTTATTCTGGGTTGGCGAGGTGAGGTTTGCTTTCACTGTAAGGGGAAGAGATCTGATTTTTTTTATTAAAGGGACAATTTAAAACAAAAATTAAATGATATAATTCTTTAGTTAGTGTAACTTTCTTAGCTTATATTTATCACCTTTGCAGGGTTAAACAAAATGGCTAAATTCTTGATCAAAAGCTGCAACATATTGCAGGATATCTTTGTGGCAGTTAAAATTATAGTTAGGAAGAGACACTATTGGAAAAGTTACATTCTGTAAAAAATTAGAGCATTTCATTTTTGGATTGGAATGCACTATAAAACTGCACAACCCCCCCAAACAACAAAGAACATACTGACCATTTTATGCTATTAACGTTGGACATGCAAACATATATAATACAACATGGCAGGGGTTGTTTATTTGTCTTCCTTTTCTATGGAATTTCAAATAGTCACAAGTAAAGCTGTTTGAACAAGTTTAAAGTGATTGTCAATCCTAACGTTTGTGAAACGTTAGGATTGATCATTGGAACAAATAAAGGGGACTTCATGAAGTATAAAATACTTAATGCTGAAAGCTCCTTTATTTGTTCAGGCAGCCAACGGCAGAACCCTGTTTTGCTGAGAGGTGACATTTTCACCTCTTAGCCAAAAGCCATGTGGGAAATATGGCTTGGCGCCGGATTTCCCGCACGGCTATTTGCTAAGAGGTGGAAACATTACCATTAGTGGGCGAGCAAAAGACTGAGGCGCGCTAACTTCAGGTCTTATGATATCACAACCATGCTAGCTCATTCTCCTCATAGACTTCTATGGGAAGTGCTGAAAAAAAACTATCAGTTATCACTCGCTAACCCGACACTGTGCTAGACTAACTGCTCCAAACCCGAAGGTACATTATGAATACTTTACATTCATATCTTCTTCACTAGAAGAAAATGTTCTTTTTATTTTAAAATAATTTATTTTTTATTTTTGTATCTTAATAAAGAGACTGAAAAATAAATATGGATGGTCATTAAAACTTTGCTAAAACAACAAATCTAATGGTGGCCTAAGACTTTTGCACATAACTGTAAATATATATATATCTAAAAGATAAAAAAAAATGCTTCTCATTGTTTGCAACATAAATTTCCATTTGTCTACTCTTAATTTACAAAACAACCAATATGTGAGACAATATAACTTCAAATAAAACTGTCAGATGTTGGGTTTTAAACAGGCAGCTACAAAATGAATGCAGTACAAAAGAAAAAAAAACTATGTTAAGTGTTGTAAAGTGAGTATATCATATAAACTGAAACCAGTGACGGCTTTTCATTATGGCACCATTAGGTACTGAATAATTAGAGAATCCATGTTTGTGGTCAGTCACGCAAAAATGCAGTCACTGTCGCTAGCCCACAAATGTGTATATATATATATGTTAAAAAATTATACATTTTACAGAATTTATGGTAATAAGAAGTGCACTGTAATTGTATGGACTAGTATTGTGAAAAAAAGATGGCCCTTAACAGTCAGTGAGAAGGTGCGAAACGCGTATGATAAGCATCGCTGGTGCACTGTGAACAACATTACAGGACTTAGTTTACTTACAAACCCCCTGAAAAAGTTAACATAATGAGGCTAATCACAATCTTTTATAAAAATGTATCATATAATTATTAAAAGAAAAACACAATAAAAGTATATTGGGATTTTTGTAGATAAATTATTTGATTGTGATCGACCCCAATATTAAGGAGAGCTAAAACTCACATATTTTCTTTTAAAATGCCAATCTGGAAATTTCCCAATTGCACAAAAGTTATGCAATCACATGTCACACTGAACACTGATTTATGATGCGTCTGTATTAACAATATACTATCTGGATTTAAACAATGCTACAAAAATGAAGGAGCCTTGTAAAAGAATGAATGAAATATGCTTTTTGCTTGGCTCAAAAAAACATAAATAATAATGCTACAAAAACTAAACAATAGGGGAACTTCTATGGCATCGTTTTTTTGTTGTTGTTTTTTTTTTGTTTTGTTTTTAAATCAATTTTTATGTTTTCACACAAAAATACAAGAACCATGAATGTCTGGGTGATGAACTAGTTCACAAGCTGGGCAATTCTAAACCCTAACTTCCTATCTGGGCTATGGTGATTACATCATAAATGACAGTGTTAATGACATCACCAATAAAAGCATCAGTGACATAAAAAATTGCATACATTACTAAACTGAAGAGTATCACTCAACTAGGAACCATCATGGCTCAGGTGCTGGTTCTGCTGGAAAATGCAGCTTTAAAGGGACAGTAAAGTCAAAATTAAACTTTAATGATTCAAATAGAATATGCCATTTTAAACAACTTTCCAATATATTTCTTTTGCCAAACTAGGTTTTTCCTCTTGGTATCCTTAGTTGAAGACTAAACCTAGGTAGGCTGATACAAGCTCAGGAGTGTGCACGTGTCGTTAACATTCTATGGCAGCAGTGTTTGCAACTATGGCTAACATTGCTATAAACATTGTTGCAAACACTGCTGCCAGATGGCTAAAGACATGTGCACACACCTGAGCTCACCTAGGATTACTCTAACAAAGGATTCCAAGAGAACTAAGCAAAATTGATAATAGAAGTAATTTAGAAAGTTGTTTAAAATCTCATGCTCTCTCCAATCTATTTAAGTTTAATTTTGACTTTACTGTCCATTTAAAACTGAATTTCCTTTAAAAGCTTTAGTTATGCTTTTATTGCCATTTTAAAATGAAAAGTGTATTTATTCTACTGCCCCCAGAAAGGCTTGGATTTAGAACTCTGACCCTCCAACATGCTGCAGAATCATTGCTTTACCTCTCTCTCTGATTGGCCACAGCAACGACGATTATGTAAGCAACCAGCTTCAATAATAGTCATTTCTCTCCACTAGCTTTTTATTAAATGCAGAAAATATCGATTCATTAAGAGAAAAGAAAGCTAAAATATCATAATAAATATCCATTTTATCTAAGTACTCTATGACCATCATTAAAATGTATTATTTCATTGGGCTGTATCCTCTTTATATTATATTTATATAATATCAAAGGATAAGTGAAATAATGTAAAGAACATTAAGGTGACATTATTTAATAGACATGAAGAATATTCAAGCCAATTCCACATTCCTTAACCCTCTGCAGATGGCCTGGAATTGCTTAGTGCTGCATGTGTCTAACACGTGTCTCAGCATTTGACTTGTCACATTTCATGCCACTAAACCACTTTAATGCAAATCTGGATAATCCAAAACTTATTTCATGTAGCATGTGCAAACCTATGTGCAGACAATACAGAGGTGCACTTGGATGAACACGTTGACAATAGCATTACTTAACTTTGCTTAATATTGCTACTTAAAGGGACAGTACACACTCATTTTCATATAACTGCATGTAATAGACAATACTATAAAGAATACGATGCACAGATACTGATATAAAAATCCAGTATAAAACTGTTAAAAAAACTTACTTAGAAGCTCTCAGTTTAGCTCTGTTGAAAAGGTAGCTGGAAAGCCCACTGCAAGTGGGAAATAAGACACTCCCCCCCTCCCCCTTCTTTTGCATATGAAAAGACCCATTACACAAACAGGAGCAAGCTGGAGAAGGTAGCTGACGGTATTCACATAAAACTTTGGGGCTTGGTTAGGAGTCTGAAAATCAGAGCAATGTTATTTAAAAATAAGCAAAACTATACATTAAAAAAAACAAAACTTTATGGGCTATATAAATAGATCATCTGCAAAACATTTATGCAAAGAAAAAATGAGTGTATAATGTTCCTTTAAAGGGACATGAAACCCCAAAGTATTCAATTTACTTTTATTATCAAATTTGCTTAGTTTTCATGTAATTCTTTGTTGAAGAGATACCTAGGTAGGCAGCGTGCACATGTCTGGAGAACTACATGACAGGAATAGATGCTGCCATCTAATGCGCTTGCTAATGTATAACATTTTTGCAAAACTGCTGCCATGCAGTACTGCAGACGCGTGCACACTGCTGAACTTATCTTCCAGCCTTTCAACAAAGGATAAAAAGAAAACAAAGAAAATGTAATAATACAAATAAATTGGAAAGTTGTATAAAATTGTATGCTCTATCTGAATCCTGAAAGAAAAAATATATATACACGTATTAACACATAAATATATATGTATATATTCCTAAACATATATATTTATATTTGCTGCCAATTGCTGCACAACTTACCCCCTTAGCTGCTCTAGGTTCTTATGTCGTGTCTGTCGGCATGAGAACGAGGCTCCTATTGCAGCCTATGGAAGTGCGCAAAGTTTCCATACAATAGGAACATGAGGTTATGTTCGCATTGCGGGCCATTTTTAATACCAGAGCACAATGGCGTGCGCTGGTACAACAAGTTGAGAGCAAATATCGAGGTTGCGAAAAGCACAGTTTTGCACTCCACTCATGATCTGGCCCTTAAATTTTAAAAAATTTGATTAAATAAAAAAAACATTTTTTAAATTAAAAAACATATATATTTGATTTTTTACCCATCCTGAAATGCAATCAGTCAGCCCCCATAGGAATCTAAGTAGTGACAAAGGCTAATAATGAATTGAGCATAAGGTTGGCAATAGATAAAGATGACTACGGGGCTAAATATATATATAATGTTATTCTGATTTCCAACTCTTCCGTCTAAGTAAGAAAAATAAAGAAAATGAACTTATTTTTTACATTAAATCATATTTTCAAGCAAAACTATATATATCGCATTACAGCATAATTATTTTAAGAAAAAGATCTGTAAAGTAAGGTAAAAGATACATAACGTATAAGGTGACTCCAACTGACTTTATATTGTGTTCATAATCGCAATCACATCCCTTTATCTTCTCCTTTCACCTTCTCAGTTTATCTGGTATACCGGAATGCTATCTCCAGTACACCCTTCCCTTTCCATAGGACAATAGGTCAATAGAGAACAATCCTACTCACTGATAATAATTTGTTCTCATTAGAGAAAGAACTGAAGAGCTAGAAATTATCTGTGCAAACACTATTAGTAAAACTGAAAGAAATTTAGAACTTAAGGGGGTACAAAGGGCAGCAGAATTCCCAGAGCTTAAAGGGACATTATACACTCATTTTTTATTTGCATAAATATTTTGTAGATGATCTATTTATATAGCCCAAAAGTTGTTTTTCTTTTATAAAAAATGCATAGTTTTGCTTATTTTTAAATAACATTGCTCTGATTTTCAGACTCCTAACCAAGCCCCAAAGTTTTATGAGGATACCGTCAGATACCTACTCCAGCTTGCTCCTGTTTGTGTAAAGGGTCTTTTCATATGCAAAAGAAAGGGGAGGGGGAGTGTCTTATTTCCCACTTGCAGTGGGCTTTCCAGCTAACTTTTCAACAGAGCTAAACTGGGAACTTCTAAGTAAGTTTTTTAAACAGCTTTATACTGGATTTTTATATAAGTATCTGTGCATCTTATTCTTTATAGTAGTGTCTATTACATGCAGTTATATGAAAATGAGTGTATACTGTCCCTTTAAGGTTACAAAAAAAAATACATGAATAAACTACTGGTGACGTGCTAAACACTTACAGATCATGCATTTTCCAGATAATAAATAGCATTGAAGATGACTGTTTTAGTTTACATAGCTCCTAGCTGTAAATAGATAGATATTAAGGAGAGTTTTTTAAAAAAAAAGTTATACCATTGGTTCCAATGTTCTGTATTATGTTTTTAGTTTAAATATTACAATTACACTCATGCTCTTCAGTCAGCAATCAGAGAAACTAATTATAAAAAAAAAAAAGAATTCTCCTTTGCAAAATAAATAAAATAAAAAAATAAAATAGTGTAGGATTTGGAAGATTTTATTAATTAATTAAGCTTGGCATATTAAACAGTCTTCACAATGTCTTGCTGAAAACCCCCTGTTTTAATACCAACATTGAAATCACAGATTGTCACCAGAAAAAAAAAGGTTTCTATGGAAGCAATGGCAATGTATTCATTATTTTCTTCCCCTGTGATTTAATGCAATGACTTCAACTAAGGTTCAAACCAAACTCTGACATGGTTCTGGCCTAAAACACACACCTATAATGTTGACATGGTAGCACGTTTATATAAAACATTTTAGTTTGTAGCCTGCCAAATCTTTAGTAAACCCAAAAAATGCTGATAACTTTATAATGTTTGAGTAATTTTATGTGCTGCCCACATATGCTAGTGTGATTCACTCTCTCAAACTCAATTTATCTACAAATTGCATTTTAATGAGATGAAAAGTTTTTTTCTTATGAGGTAAAAAAATTATATTTTAATGCCAGTTTAGACTCAAAAGTTAGGCTAAAGAAATATTAAAAACCATATATATACACAATAATAGATACAAAGAAACAGGTGTATAAAGCAAGAATGCAGAACAATTTAGAAAATATTACAATAATTTATGTAATATACATAATGAGGAACAAACAAATTAAAATAGAAAGAGAAATACATATTAACAACTATCTTGCCTCAATACCCAAAATAAAGATAAAATGGGATGAAAAGCAAGACCTAGAGAGGCCAATAAAGAAGGAAGAGATAAAGACAGCAATATTAGAACTTAAAAACGGGAAATCGCCAGGACCAGATGGCTTTACAAGTAAATATTATAAAATATATAGAGATTAACTTATACCTTATTTACATAGAATGTTTTTGGGAATTGATAAAGGGGAAGCTTTTTCCCAAAATATACTGGAAGCTCAAGTAGAGGTCATACCCGGTAGGCCCAATGAATCGGTTACCAATTATAGACCCATATTTTAAATGTTAATTTAAAAAATATATTCCAAGATATTAGCAAATTGGATTTAAAAAAAAAGCCAAATATAAGCAATCTAGATCAAGTGGGTTTAGTGACAAATAGAGAGGCCAGAGATAACACGATCAATGTAATTCAGTTAATGAGTTATGCAGAATATAGAGGGATGTCATCAGTAATGTTATCGGCTGGCGCTGAAAAAGCCTTTGATCGTGTTAACTGGCTATTTCTAGAAAAATCCTTAACATTTTTTGGTATAAGAACAAATATGATATCTAGGGTGATGGCATTATATAATAATTAAAAAAACCATTTGATATTACTAATGGGACGAGGCAAGGATGTCCCTTGTCGCCAATTTTATTCATATTAGGTATAGAGATTTTAGCAGCTTATATCTGTCAGAATAAATTGATAAATGAGCTAAGAATAAACCAAGATGAGTATAAAATATCCCTTTTTGCGGATTATATTTTATTTACAATTTCTAACCCTGTTGTATCAATTGATAACATACTGAAAGAATTTGAGTTATATGGAAATATCTCCAATTTTCTAATAAATACGAATAAATCAGAAATTTGTAATGTAAATATTAATATACAAGAGAAGGAGATATCCAAGATATTAGTAAACTGTCAATTTAAAAGGGTTACAAATTTAAAATACCTTGGAGTGTACCTTTCCCCAAATTTTGATATGATGTATAAAACTAACTATGTTGAATTTAAAAAAATAAATAAATATTCAAAGAGATCTTTTGACTTGGTTTAATAAAAAAAATATCTTAGTTAGGAAGAATTAATATAATCCAAATGAATGTTCTCCCCAGAATCTTATATTTAATGCAAACAGTAACCATGCCACTACCCAAAGTGTTTATACCTGAAGTACAGAGGATTATTCTAAATTATATCTCGGGAAAGATACACCCGAGAGTGAGTAGAGAAGTGATGTGTCGACCTAGGAACAGAGGGGGACTTGGATTACCCAATTTAAAAAAATATCACAAAGCAATATTTTTGCAAAGAATAATAGACTGGCACAATGGGGGAATCTAAGTTATGGATTAATATTGAAAATCAAATGATAAGTAATAAAAACCTCTTGAGTAATCAATGTTAGAAATCTCCAAGTGAAAGAGAGGATAAGATTGCCAATTTTCCGATAATTGAAGAAACTTTATATATATGGGATAAGATCATTAAAAATTACAAGAAGATATCAACCATACCCTCCCCATTAATGTCAATAACTGATAATAAAGAATACCTGAGAGGTCAAATAAATACTCATAGGGTGGGGAAAATAAGATGTATTCATTAGTTAAAGAAGGGAAATTGGAAACAAGAGAAAAGTTAAAAGATAAAGGCTATGAAATATTATCAGATTGGTTGAGATATACACAATTAAATCATTATATTTTGACAAGTCAGTATAGAAAAGATTTGACTAGAAAATTGACAAAGTTCGAGGAATTATGTTGCCAAAATAAAATACATAATTTATCCAAAGTCTATAAGATTTTAGTTATCTATAAAGACGAATAATCTATAAAGATTATACAAAAAGCTGGGAAAGAGAAAGTAATAGAAACATACAAGTAAATGGATGGCTGAATATATTTGATGGCATCGCCATATATTCAGTCTCAGCAAGAATAACTGAAATTAATTTAAAGATCCTCACGAGATGGTACATGACACCAAATAAGTTTAAAAAAAAAAAAATCCCCACACTAAAGGCCTATGATAGCGAGGATGTAGAGAAATAGGAAATATGACACACATATGGTGGTCATGCCCGGTACTCCACAATTTTTGGATAGAAATAATGAAATATAATAAAAAGATAACTAAAAAAATATTTTATATGATTTCTGTGTGTGATATAATGTGATATAATGTGATATTGAACCAATCTGTAAAGAGGAAGAAAAATCCAGCAAACAGCTTAATTATTCTCAAAAATAATTGTGCTAAAAAGATGATTTTAAAAATATGGAAAAAATTGAGCCCCCAGATATAAATACGTGGATTAATGAAGTAAATAATAACTTGATATTAGAAGAATTTCATTATATGAAGAAAGGAAATATAGAATTCTATAATAAAATGGTTGAATTATGGGTAACTGTTTGATAACAAGGTAATTATAGATATATTATTTTTAGGAGTAAGGTGCCCAAGAGGATTAGATGAGAAGATATATAGAAAAATATAATTTAAAGAAAGTTGATTGTAAAATAGATGGAATATCTATATACAGGTCTGATTATATACGGATACTATAGGTTTATAATTTGTACACAATGGTGTATTTGTATGCAATGTATGTTTTTGTTTGTTAATTTAAAAAGAAAAAGAAAAAAAGAAAAAAAAAAGTTAGGTTTCAGCTAAATATTCAATGTCTTAAACATGAAGTTAAAATAACAATGTTTATTTTTCACATCGGAGACACTGTGAGCTTCATATTAACGTTTGTGAGTCAGTAACAGTTGGTTAGATCAGTTTTCACCAATACTTTGGAGTTTTCCAGTAAAACGTATTATCATTGTGTTAACTTCAATTCAAAATTTCCACCTATCAATATTTACAGTCCAACCCTTTACTAGCAAACACTAAGATTACAAGTTTTGCATAAATAACGCAAAAAAATAAGCGATATCGCACTTTCCATAGCGCTGCCATTACAAGTTACTGAAAAACCTCCTTGTGATGTGTGTTATGGTGCGATAACCAAGGGCTGAGTTTATGCACTTGTGCATGCTTTCCCCCTATAGACATGAATGGGGAGAGAGTGTTAGAAAAAAACACCTGTGATTGCGGAATGGAGATCGCCGCAACGCAACTTCATTGATGTCTATGGGGAAAGAAAATTACGTTAAAACCTAACACCCTAACATAATGCCCTAGTCTAAATACCCCTAGCCCGCCACCCCCAACATTAAATAAGGTTATTAACCCCTAATCCACCGCTCCCCGACACTAAATAAAATTATTAATCCCTAATCCGTAGCCCCCGACACTAAATAAACTTAATAACCCCTAAACCGCTGGTCCCCCACATCGCCAACACTATATAAACCTATTAACCCCTAAACCACTGGTACCCCACATCGCCAACACTATACTAAAGTATTAACCCCTAAACCGCCAGCCCCTCACATCGCAACTAATAAACTAAACCTATTAACCCCTAAGCTGCCGGCCTCCCACATTGCAAAACACTAAATTAAACTATTAACCGCTAAACCTAACACCCCCTAACTTTAAATTAAAAGTAAAATATAACTATCTTAAAATACATAAAAAAACTTACCTGTGAAATAAAAAAAAAATTAAAAAAAAGATTAAACTATAAATCAAACTAAGATAACTATTCTAATAAAATAAATTAAACTACAAATTAAAACTCCTAAATTACAAATTTAAATAAACCTAACACTATGAAAAAAAAATAAAAAAATCTAACATTACAAAAAAAATGATGAAATTACGAAAAATAAAAAAAACCTAAGATTACAAAAAATTATAAAATTACACCTAATCTAATAACCCTATAAAAACAAAAATGCCACCCCAAAATAAAAACAAACCCTAATGTAACAATGAACTACCAATAGCCCTTAAAAGGGCCTTTTGTAGGGCATTGCCCTAAATTAAACCTACAAAAATTACTAAGCCCCCCTAACAGTAAACACCCCCACCCAACCAACCCCCCAAAATAAAAAAAACTAAGTCTAAAAAACAACAAGTAAGCTACCCATTGCCCCTAAAGGGGCATTTGATTGGGCATTGCCCTTAAAAGGACATTCAACTCTTTTACTGCCCATCCCTAATCTAAAAAAAAACACCCCCAAAAAAACAGAATTTATGCTTACCTGATAAATTACTTTCTCCAACGGTGTGTCCGGTCCACGGCGTCATCCATAACTTGTGGGAATATTCTCCTCCCCAACAGGAAATGGCAAAGAGCACAGCAAAAGCTGTCCATATAGTCCCTCCCAGGCTCCGCCCCCCAGTCATTCGACCGACGGACAGGAGAAAAAAAGGAGAAACTATAGGGTGCCGTGGTGACTGTAGTTAAAGAAAGAAATTGATCAAACCTGATTAAAAAACCAGGGCGGGCCGTGGACCGGACACACCGGTGGAGAAAGTAATTTATCAGGTAAGCATAAATTTTGTTTTCTCCAACATTGGTGTGTCCGGTCCACGGCGTCATCCATAACTTGTGGGAACCAATACCAAAGCTTTAGGACACGGATGAAGGGAGGGAGCCAATCAGGTTACCTAAACAGAAGGCACCACGGCTTGCAAAACCTTTCTCCCAAAAATAGCCTCCGAAGAAGCAAAAGTATAAAATTTGTAGAATTTGGCAAAAGTGTGCAGAGAAGACCAAGTCGCTGCCTTACATATCTGATCAACAGAAGCCTCGTTCTTGAAGGCCCATGTGGAAGCCACAGCCCTAGTAGAGTGAGCTGTGATTCGTTCAGGAGGCTGCCGTCCGGCAGTCTCGTAAGCCAATCGGATGATGCTTTTCAGCCAAAAGGAAAGAGAGGTAGCAGTAGCTTTTTGACCTCTCCTCTTGCCAGAATAAACGACAAACAGAGAAGACGTTTGTCTGAAATCCTTTGTTGCTTCTAAATAGAACTTTAAAGCACGGACTACATCTAAATTGTGTAACAAACGTTCCTTCTTTGAAACTGGATTCGGGCACAAAGAAGGCACAACTATTTCCTGGTTAATATTCTTGTTGGAAACAACTTTTGGAAGGAAACCAGGTTTAGTACGCAAAACAACCTTATCTGAATGAAACACCAGATAGGGCGGAGTACACTGCAGAGCAGATAATTCAGAAACTCTTCTAGCAGAAGAAATAGCAACCAAAAACAGAACTTTCCAAGATAACAACTTGATATCTATGGAGTGTAAGGGTTCAAACGGAACCCCTTGAAGAACTGAAAGAACTAAATTTAGACTCCAGGGAGGAGTCAAAGGTCTGTAAACAGGCTTGATCCTGACCAAAGCCTGAACAAAAGCTTGAACATCTGGCACAGCTGCCAGTCGTTTGTGTAACAAGACAGATAAAGCAGAAATCTGTCCTTTTAGAGAACTCGCTGACAATCCCTTATCCAAACCTTCTTGGAGAAAGGAAAGGATCCTAGGAATTTTAATCTTACTCCATGAGAATCCCTTGGATTCACACCAACAGATATATCTTTTCCATATTTTATGGTAAATTTTTCTAGTCACAGGTTTTCTGGCTTGTACCAGAGTATCTATCACAGAAACACAGATTTGGATGTTCGAATGGACCTTGTACTAGAAGATCCTGTCTCAAAGGTAGCTTCCATGGTGGAGCCGATGACATATTCACCAGGTCTGCATACCAAGTCCTGCGTGGCCACGCAGGAGCTATCAAAATCACTGAGGCCTTCTCCAATGAGAAGGAACGGTGGAAACGCATAAGCTAGGTTGAAGGCCCAAGGCGCCACTAATGCATCCACTAGAGTCGCCTTGGGATCCCTGGATCTGGACCCGTAGCAAGGAACCTTGAAGTTCTGACGAGACGCCATCAGATCCATGTCTGGAATGCCCCATAATTGGGTCAATTGGGCAAACACCTCCGGGTGGAGTTCCCACTCCTCCGGATGGAAGGTCTGACGACTCAGATAATCCGCCTCCCAGTTTTCCACTCCTGGGATGTGGATCGCAGATAGGTGGCAGGAGTGATCCTTCGCCCATTTGATGATTTTGGTCACCTCTCTCATCGCCAGGAAACTCCTTGTTCCCCCCTGATGATTGATGTAAGCAACAGTCGTCATGTTGTCTGATTGGAATCTTATGAATCTGGCCTTTGCTAGTTGAGGCCAAGCCCTGAGAGTATTGAATATCGCTCTCAGTTCCAGAATGTTTATCGGGAGAAGAGACTCTTCCCGAGACCATAGACCCTGAGCTTTCAGGGAATCCCAGACCGCGTCCCAGCCTAATAGACTGGCGTCGGTCGTGACGATGACCCACTCTGGTCTGCGGAAGCTCATTCCCTGGGACAGGTGATCCTGGGTCAGCCACCAACGGAGTGAGTCTCTGGTCTTCTGATCTACTTGAATCACTGGAGACAAGTCTGTATAGTCCCCATTCCACTGTTTGAGCATGCACAGTTGTAATGGTCTTAGATGAATTCGCGCAAAAGGAACTATGTCCATTGCTGCAACCATCAACCCTACTACTTCCATGCACTGAGCTATGGAAGGCCTTAGAACAGAGTGAAGAACTTGACAAGCGTTTAGAAGCTTTGACTTTCTGACATCTGTCAGGAAAATCTTCATTTCTAAAGAATCTATTATTGTCCCCAAGAAAGGAACTCTTGTCGACGGAGACAGGGAACTTTTCTCTATGTTCACCTTCCACCCGTGAGATCTGAGAAAGGCCAGAACGATGTCTGTGTGAGCCTTTGCCTTTGAAAGAGACGACGCTTGTATTAGAATGTCGTCCAAGTAAGGTGCCACTGCAATGCCCCTTGGTCTTAGAACCGCTAGAAGGGACCCGAGCACCTTTGTGAAAATCCTTGGAGCAGTGGCTAGCCCGAATGGGAGAGCCACAAACTGGTAATGTTTGTCCAGAAAGGCGAACCTTAGGAACTGATGATGATCTTTGTGGATAGGAATATGTAGATACGCATCCTTTAGATCCACGGTAGTCATAAATTGACCCTCCTGGATTGTAGGTAAAATCGTTCGAATAGTTTCCATTTTGAACGATGGCACTTTGTTTAGAATCTTTAAATCCAGAATTGGTCTGAAGGTTCCCTCTTTTTTGGGAACTACAAACAGATTTGAGTAAAACCCCAGTCCTTGTTCCACAGTTGGAACTGGGTGTATCACTCCCATTTTTAACAGGTCCTCTACACAATGTAAGAATGCCTGTCTCTTTATTTGGTTTGAAGATAAACGAGAGATGTGGAACCTTCCCCTTGGGGGTAGTTCCTTGAATTCTAGAAGATAACCCTGAGAGACTATTTCTAGTGCCCAGCGATCCTGAACATCTCTTGCCCAAGCCTGAGCAAAGAGAGAGAGTCTGCCCCCTACTAGATCCGGTCCCGGATCGGGGGCTACCCCTTCATGCTGTTTTGGTAGCAGCAGCAGGTTTCTTGGCCTGTTTACCCTTGTTCCAGCCTTGCATCTGTTTCCAAGCTGGTTTGGTCTGGGAAGCATTACCCTCTTGTCTAGAGGCTGCAGAGTTGGAGGCCGGTCCGTTCCTGAAATTGCGAAAGGAACGAAAATTGGATTTATTCTTAGCCTTGAAAGGCCTATCTTGTGGGAGGGCATGGCCCTTACCCCCAGTGATGTCTGAAATAATCTCTTTCAATTCTGGCCCAAAGAGGGTCTTACCTTTGAAAGGGATATTAAGCAATTTTGTCTTGGAAGATACATCCGCTGACCAAGACTTTAGCCAGAGCGCTCTGCGCGCCACAATTGCAAACCCTGAATTTTTCGCTGCTAATCTTGCTAACTGCAAAGCGGCATCTAAAATAAAGGAATTAGCTAACTTAAGTGCGTGAATTCTGTCCATAACCTCCTCATACGGAGTCTCTCTACTGAGCGATTTTTCTAGTTCTTCTAACCAGAACCACGCTGCTGTAGTGACAGGAATAATACACGAAATAGGTTGAAGGAGGTAACCTTGCTGTACAAAAATCTTTTTAAGCAAAACCTCCAATTTTTTATCCATAGGATCTTTGAAAGCACAATTGTCCTCAATAGGAATGGTCGTGCGTTTGGCTAGTGTAGAATCCGCCCCCTCGACCTTACGACTGTTTGCCATAAGTCCTTTCTGGGGTCGACCATAGGAAATAATTTCTTAAATATAGGAGGAAGGACAAAAGGTATGCCAGGCTTCTCCCACTCCTTATTCACTATGTCCGCCACCCGCTTGGGTATTGGAAAAGCGTCGGGGTGCACCGGGACCTCTAGGAACTTGTCCATCTTGCACAATTTTTCTGGGATGACCAGGTTGTCACAATCATCCAGAGTAGATAGCACCTCCTTAAGCAGTGCGCGGAGATGCTCTAATTTAAATTTAAATGTCACAACATCAGGTTCTGCCTGCTGAGAAATTCTTCCTGAATCAGAAATTTCCCCATCTGACAAAACCTCCCTCATCGCCACTTCAGATTGGTGTGAGGGTATGACAGAGCAATTATCATCAGCGCCCTCCTGCTCTACAGTGTTTAAAACAGAGCAATTGCGCTTTCTCTGAAATGCAGGCATTTTGGATAAAATATTTGCTATGGAGTTATCCATTACTGCCGTCAATTGTTGCATAGTAACAAGCATTGGCGCGCTAGAAGTACTAGGGGTCTCCTGCGTGGGCAAAACTGGTGTAGACACAGAAGGAGATGATGTAGAACTATGTCTACTCCCTTCATCTGATGAATCATCTTGGGCAACTTTACTATCTGTGGTAGTACTGTCCTTACTTTGTTTGGACGCTATGGCACAATTATCACACATATTTGAAGAGGGAGACACATTGGCTTCCATACATACAGAACATAGTCTATCTGAAGGCACAGACATGTTAAACAGGCTTAAACTTGTCAATAAAGTACAAAAACCGTTTTAAAACAAAACCGTTACTGTCTCTTTAAATTTTAAACAGGGCACACTTTATTACTGAATATGTGAAAAACTATGAAGGAATTATTCAATCTTAACCAAAATTTCACCACAGTGTCTTAAAGCATTCAAAGCATTGCACCCCAAATTTCAGGCTGTTAACCCTTAAAATGTGGAAACCGGAGCCGTTTACATTTTTAACCCACTTACAGTCCCAGCCCTAGCCTTTGCTGCGACTTCACCAAACCCAGGGGAGTATACGATACCAAATGAAGCCTTCTAAGAACCTTTTCAACTAATTCCAGACCCACACACATGCAGTTGCATGTACTGCTCTCAAAAGTAACTGCGCAGTAATGGCGCGAAAATGAGGCTCTGCCTACTACAGAGAAGGCCCTTACTGACTGGGAAGGTGTCTAAACCAGTGCCTGACGTAAAAAAAGTTTCCCCAAAGTTATAAAGTGTGAATTTCAATATCAAACTGTATAAAATGCCCAAATAAAGCTATCGATCTAGCCCATAAAAGTGTCTACCAGTTTTATAGCCCATATTAAGCCCTTTATTCTGTTTGAGACTAAGAAAATGGCTTACCGATCCCCATGAGGGGAAAAATGACAGCCTTCCAGCATTACACAGTCTTGTTAGAAATATGGCTAGTCATACCTTAAGCAGAAAAGTCTGCCAACTGCTCCCCCCAACTGAAGTTATCTCATCTCAACAGTCCTGTGTGGGAACAGCAATCGATTTTAGTTACTGCTGCTAAAATCATACTCCTCTCACAAACAGAACTCTTCATTTTTTTTTGTTTTAGAGTAAATAGTACATACCAGCACTATTTTAAAATAACAAACTCTTGATAGTAGAATAAAAACTACAACTAAACACCACATACTCTTCACCATCTCCGTGGAGATGCTACTTGTTCAGAGCGGCAAAGAGAATGACTGGGGGGGCGGAGCCTGGGAGGGACTATATGGACAGCTTTTGCTGTGCTCTTTGCCATTTCCTGTTGGGGAGGAGAATATTCCCACAAGTTATGGATGACGCCGTGGACCGGACACACCAATGTTGGAGAAACTAACACTAACCCGAGAAATCTACTCACAGTTCCTGAAGTCCAGACATCCATCTGCATCCAGGCGGCGAGAATTCTTCATCTAGGCGGCGACATCTCCTATCTTCATCCCGGTGGCGCGAAGCATCGTCGCCGGCGGTGCAGACATCCAGCGTGGAGGATCCTCTTCATACGATCACCGCCATACACTAAAGCTTGAATGCAAGGTACCCGTTAACAAATGGGGTACCTTGTATTCCTATTGGCTGACATTTTCAAATCAGCCAAAAGGATGAGAGCTACTGAAATCCTATTGGCTGATTTGAACAGCCAATAGGATTTAAGTAACTCTCATCCTATTGGCTGATTTGAAAATGTCAGCCAATAGGAATGCAAGGTACCCCATATTTAAATGGGTACCTTGCATTCAAGCTTCAGTGTACAGCGCTGACCGTATGAAGATGATCATCTACGCTGGATGTCTGCGCCACCGGCAAAGATGCTCCGCATCTCCACAGCTCTGAGCCTCCACAGCGCCACGCCACCAGGACGAAGATAGGAGATGCGCCCACAATGGATGAAGATGTCGCCACCTGGATGAAGACTTCTCGCCACCTGGATGCAGATGGATGTCCAGACTTCAGGAACTGTGAGTAGATTTTCTGGGGTTAGTGTTAGTTTTTGGGTGGTTTGTTTTTAGATTAGGGATGGGCAGTAAAAGAGCTGAATGCCCTTTTAAGGGCAATGCCCATACAAATGATTCTTTAGGGGCAATGGGTAGTTTAGTTTTTTTTTTAGATTTTTTTTTTTATTTGGGGGGGGGGGTCTGTTGAGTGGGGGTTTAATGTTAGGGGGACTTAGTAATTTTTGTAGGTAAAAGAGCTGTTTAACTTAGGGCAATGCCCTACAAAAGGCCCTTTTAAAGGCTATTGGTAGTTTATTGTTAGGTTAGGGGGTGTTTTTATTTTGGGGTGGCTTTTTTGGTTTTATAGGGTCATTAGATTAGGTGTAATTTTTATTATTTAGGATAATTTGTTTTTATTTTTTGTAATCAGTGTTTTTTTATTTTTCATAATTTTTAGCGTTTTTTTTTTTGTAATTTTAGATTTTTAAATTTTTCCGTAGTTTTAGGTTTATTTAAATTGTAATTTAAGTTTTTTATTTTTTCGTTGGGTTAAATTTTTTTAATCATGTAATTTAGGATTTTTAATTTTTAGTTTATTTTATTTTATTAGAATAGTTACGTTAATTTATAGTTTAATCTTATTTTTTTTTTATTTCACAGGTATTTTTTTATTTATTTAAAGATAGTTATATTGTAAGTTTAATTTAAAGTTGGGGGGTATTAGGTTTAGTGGTTAATAGTTTAATTTAGTGTTTTGCGATGTGGGGGAGCGGCGGTTAAGGGGTTAATAGGTTTAGTTTATTAGTTGCGATGTGGGGGGCTGGCGGTTTAGGGGTTAATACTTTATTATAGTGTTGGCGATGTGGGGGACCGGCGGTTTAAGGGTTAATAGGTTTATATAGTGTGGTGATGTGGGTGGGCGGTGAATTTGGGGTTAATAGGTTTATTTATTTATTTTTTTTAAATATATTTTTATTGAAGTCAAAAACCAGTACAGAGTATAGGGTATGTCTCAAAACATTCACGAGACAATGTGTACAGAGCATAATTAGGAGACAATGTATTCTAGTACATCAAACATTTCCATAAAATGTGGGCTATCACATAAAGAGACTTCAGTTTTGTTTTAGAGTATAACAAATGTAATATAAGCAAAAATGGTCCTCTCCTAGCTATATACAAAGAGAAGTAAGGTAGCTAATCAGATAAGTGAAAGACTAGGGAGGAGGTAACTCTATAGTTATATGGGGAAGAGGGATGCAGCGGGCAAGAGCCGCTCAAAATATAATAGGGGGGGGGGAGTCGGGGGGCGGCGCCAGTTAGTATGTCCTCACCAGGAACAAATTTAGGTGGGACTAGAGTATTATTACTAAAAATAAACAAAATCACACTCATCCAAACCCTTGTATTCCTATAGAGGGGGCCTGGAAACATATAATATATTATCAAGTGGAGGGGGGACGTTAGAATAGTTGGGGACTGGGGGGGCCTTGGAACCTCTGGGTGAGCCCCTCACCTGGGGAAGTGCCACCTATAGGCGATGTGGGAAAAAGGAGAAGGGATATGACCCGCAGGCATAAGTACCAGCGGGAAAGGGAGGAGAGAGGCTCAATCAAGATAACTATTGTGTAGTAGTAATATGAGCAAGAGCATAGATAAATTAGGGATGACAGTCGGACAGACACAGAAAGTGATAGCCAGTAACCAATAATATAAATATAACACAACATTTAGGCAAAAGAAAGGCCATATAAACCCATATAAACAATAATAACTATTGAGCACAATATAAAAAAACGGGATATACTAGGGAGAGTCTAGATTACATATATACGGTCGAGGCTAACTAGAGCAAAGCTAAATAATATCTCCACCACGGCCGCTGGCTGAGACACAACATCTGCCCATTCAATAAAGTCATCTTACTAGCTGCTAATATGAAATATAGGTATCTTAAATACTTTGAGCCTTGACCTACTACAAATAATCCAATCTAGTAAAAGTTAAGGGGGTGCAAAACATATTAGATGTAAGAATAACCCTAAAACCCGCTGTACTAGAATCTGTATGCTATACTTACTGTGGAGGGTGGCTGAAGTATACTAATTTCAGTGTGGGAAAGGTGTGGTAAGGATAGTGTCTATTGTTAATAGGTTTATTTAATAGTTGCAATGTGGGTGGGCGGTGGATTACGGGTTCATAAGTTTTAAATAGTATTTGCGATGCGGGAGGGTGGCAGTTTAGGGGTTAATAGGTAGTTTATGGGTGTTAGTGTACTTTGTAACATTTTATATACCGTCGCGACTTGTAATATGGGAGACCTGGCATTCCACGCGCAATGGCCAATTTACATCATAACGCAAAACTTGTAATCTAGGTGAAAATAAACAGCCCAATGGCTTTAATGTATTGTCTGTTTCTCAACATTATGTACAAAATATATGATATATGGCACAATTTTACTGAGCTTTAGAGTATTGATGGTAACAACTGTTTAAATAAAATCACAGAAATTGTGTACATTACTTGAAAGTGTGTGGGGGGTAGAAGAGGATACCCAGAACATGCTTAATGGGACAGAAAAACACCTTGTCATTACAATATATTTTGTTGTGTTGCTATAGAATAACATATCAGCCAAGTCTTAAAGTATTTAAAACAAATTAAGATCGTTTTTGCTGCAATTATTTACCCATAGCTAAACTCCGCCCACCATTTGCCATTTCTGGAGGAGCTAATCTGGGCTTTAGTCCACTGACAACAAGGCTAACTACTGTAATTAAGCTAGCATAAAATGTATTGTTTTGCAGTTCTTGTCTAATAAAGCCATTTGGGGAAAGATATGTTATAGGGTTAGCCCTCATAAGTCAGCAGGGTTCAGTTTAAGTTCTGGGAAATAAAAATTGCTCAACTTTGAGAGCTAAATTACATGAAAAGAGGGCAAAATAAAGAAAATATATTGCAAAAATGTTTAATTATTGATAACTAAACATTTTATATACAAATATCAAGGTGTTTGCTATCCCTTTAAAGGAACATATTACTCTCATTATTCCTAGATACAACTGTCAGAAATAAAAAGCTTTATAATGTATATCCTGTTTTTTTTTAAATTTAAACTAAGGTCAACACAGTAAGTATGCTCTATGTGCACTTACCATACAGCTACTTCTATAACTGTCAATGAGCTTCATCAGTTCACACTTTTATGTGGGATTTTGGCATAGTCTCAAGAGATTTCACCATGTTCTTGTGAGATTTCCTAGTAAACTTCTTCAAACTGAGTGACTGTGCCTGCACATGCCAGACGTACGCTGCCTTGCTATATCCCCGGGTCAAGCATCCAAATTGGATACTTAAAAACCAACTACAATGGGATATAGCTACCGAGGAAAATGTGAATAAAATATCTTTACATAGAGATGTTCATGTGATATTTTCTAGTCAGCTTTACACAGATACGATTCATAACTTTCAAGTGAATTAGCATATGGGTAACATGCCCCTTTCATAAAGTACTTTAATACAGAATTGTAATTATAGTAATTAAAATGTAGCTTTAAATGAGTAAGAAGAAAATATAATCAGCGCCAAAACAAGTAAAAATTTAAACCTGCATCTCACTAAAAACAGTTTTATGTTATTCTTCATACCAGGGCAGCAATTTATTTAGGGTAAATATAGTTTGAAAGTCAAACTTACTGTTTAGAAGTCGGTAATCAATAAAAGGGAAAGAGCCACGGCGTTCAGAGAGAACCCCTGTTGGAACTCTCACTCGAGCATCTCCTAGAAAATATCAAAATAAAAACAAGTGTTTGCATTACTGCTGTAAATAAAGCACTGTGCCTGTTTCAGGCATTCACACAAATCAATAAACCAAAATAACTACGGTACATCTAAGCAATCGGATATCTTCACAGGAAATCTTTGTGATTCCTATTGTAAATCAGTAATGCAATTTTTAATGAGTAATGATTTTACCATCTTCCTGTTGGAAGTTGTCTTTCAAAGACGTAAGACTTCAGCTGTTGGCACTGTAGATTTGCTTGGACGCGACAAACTGCAGTACAGCCAAATGTTTTATGGATGAGAAAATAATCTAATTAATAAGGTGTGCTGCAATCAAGTTGAAGCGCTCAAAACAAAAATGATTTTTTTTCTTCAAATGTATGTAAAAAAGCTGATTAAATAGGAATACTATTAACAATCTAAATTTAGCAGGTAAATTATAATACAGTAAGCACAGCCCTGGAAGCCATTGCTCCTATATCTATCATAACTTTTTGAATTATTCTTCATATATCCAATGCTTTGACAATAAAAAGGTATGATATGAAGATTATATCTATCTATCTATCAATATATATATATATATATATATATATATATATATATATATATATATATATATATATGTGTCAAGCATCCACACACAGGGTATAAAATCAATATACAAGGGACGTTTACCTATAGGTCTAAGTATTTTGAATTTGTAATTTAATGCCCATGTGGTTTGGCATATGTTGGCAATAAACCGTTAAGGATTAAATCTGCCAATATAAGGCAACCAAAGATACATTGGACCAAAAAAAAAAAATGCATGTTTTTGCAGTTGTTACCACTTAAAAGCAAATTAGAGAAAGATATGTAGTGGAGTTAAAGCCTTGAGAAGTCAACAGGTGCATTTCAAGATCTGAGAGTTAGAGATTGCTCTATTTCCAGACACAAATTACATGACAAGGGAGCAAAATAAATAATGGAAATATATATATATATATATAAATATAGTGTTTATTGCCCCTTTAATACCTACTCATAATGAATTTCTGCTGCGCTGTCCCTCTCCTCTGTTCCATATATACTTATATATATATATATATATATATATATATATATATATATATATATATATTTTAAAGGGACAGTCTGCTCCAGAATTTGCATTGTTTAAATAGATAGATAATACCTTTATTATCCATTCCCCAGTTTTGCATAAACAACACTGTTGTATTCATACACTTTTTACCTCTGTGATTACCTGGTTTCTATGCCTCTGCAGACTGCCCCTTATCTCAGTTCTTTTGACAAACATGCATTTTAGTCAATCAGTGCGGACTCTTAAATAACTACACTGGAATGAGCACAATGTTATCTTCATGACACACATCATCTAATGGTGTCTAACTGTCAAAATCGACTGAGATAAGAGGCAGTTTAACGGCTTAGAAATTATCATATGAGCCTACCTAGGTTTAGCTTTCCACAAAGACTACCAAGAGAGCAAAGCAAATTGGAATCTTGTTTAAAATTGCATGCCCTATCTGAATCATGCTAGACTGTCCTTTAAATTAAATATCTAATCTAAAACTCTACTCGTAGTAACAGTAAATGCATTGCATACCCAACTAATAGTCTGTTCAACTAGATGCAGAGTAACATTAAAGAGACAGTCAAGTCCAAAAAAAACTTTCATTTTTCAAATAGGGCATGTAATTTTAAACAACTTTCCAATTTACTTTTATCAACAATTTTGCTTTGTTCTCTTGGTATTCTAGTTGAAAGCAAACTTAGGAAGGCACATATGATAATTTCTAAGCCCTTGAAGGCCGCCTCTATTTTATTTACTTTTCACAGCAGGGGAGAGCAAGCTCATGTAGGCCATATAGATAGCATTGTGATCACGCCCGTGGCTAGTGGCAGACACTGCACTAATTGGCTAAAATGCAAGTCAATAGATAATGACTAAAAGTCATGTGATTAGGGGCAGTCAGAAGATGCTTAGATACAAGTTAGTCACAGAAGTAAAATGTGTAATAATATAACAGTGTTGGTTTTGCAAAACTGGGGAATGGGTAATAAAGGGATTATCTATCTTTTTAAACAACAAAAATTCTGGTGTTGACTGTCCCTTTAAAGCAATGTCCATTTAGTCACATGACAACATATATGTAGCTCCTTCAATAATTGAAATACATTCTTGTTAATAAGTATGTGCAATACAGATGCATTACATAGAGAAAAAGACAGCTTTGATATATATGCTGTAGTTTATACACAGAAGAAGCATTGAATATACTGTACATGTACTTTTTTTTTTTTTCATACCATAAACCACAAAAGAGGTCAGGCAAGCTACCAAACAGAAGATATCTGTTATATTTATTACTCTAGTGCACGGAATTCTCTTTTGAGTGATCTATGATTTATGCAAACCAAGCTAAGAAGAAAGTGCTTCCTGTCATGGAATGCTGTCCAAAGCAACAATGTTATTAGATCTTTGTGGAAAAAAAAAAGAAGCATTCCCTAGATCAGCTCATGACGTATATCCAGCCATTAATAATCTTTATTGCTACTAGTACTGTTTTACGTTTTGTAAATGCTACAAAAATGTTATTTCAATCATGTAATCAAGTTGTTCTAAGAAAATCATTCAAATCCAAGAAATGTTATGCTTGACCCTCTAGAGGTTTTGGAACTACATTTCACATGATGCTCAGCCAGCTAATATGCTGGCTGAGCATCATGGGAAATGTAGTTCCAAAACCTCTGGAGGAATAAGTTTGAGGATGTCTGCTTTAAAGGGACACTAAGGGCCAGATTACGAGTGGTGCGTTAATAGTTCCGCGCAAGTGATATCGGGTTTATCGCAGTTGTTTGCGAGCGTCGGATGTAGCGCATGTATTACAAGTTGAAAGTAAATGCAATCACTTAAGCACAATTTAATTTAACGTGTGTCCGGATGGCGTGACCTCAGAGCTCTGGTTAACTGGTTAACAAAAAGTGTCACAAAACTCATCAAAAATACATTTAAAAGTACAGTTACACTCATAATAACACCATCTAATAAAAATGATTGCAAAAATATTGCACAAAAAAGTTATAAGGGCTAAAAGATACGAGGTCTCAGGTGTTAGAAAAAAAAAGACAGGCAAAGGGCTTTAAAATAGAGATATATACATATGGAAGTTTAAATATGTACATATATATGTTTATATGTGTGTACATACGCTTTTATGTATTAATATGTGTATACAGTATATGTATTTACAGACATATATACACATAAAAACACATAAATACATATGTATACATCTATAGACATATATTTAAATGCATTGGGACCCTTTGCAGTCAAGTAGATGAAAACATATAAAAGCATATTTATGCAATATTCATATCTAATAAAGATTTTAAGTATGTTTTTACTGTAAATATTTCACATTCCAATGTTCTGTACATAGCAGAATAGGTTCTATGTATTTATAAACAGATATTCATATATATATATATATATATATATATATATATATATATGTATATATCTATACTGATATATAGTCATGTAGATATAGGTACAGATATATATTGTACCAAAATACCATCAGATTTATGCAGAAATATGTATTAATGAATAAACAGAACATATTTTTCTATGTGAAGAACTTTGGAATGTGAAATATTCATATTTTCATGTTGGGTTAACTCACTTGAGAATATCGGGTTAGCACACGAGTAGGGTGCTAGCTATCCGACCCACTTTTTTTGCTCCATTTACTTCAATGGAGTAATATTACTTCAATGGAGTAATACGTTAACGCATGCATGATATTAGAAGCTCGGCTTTTTATGAGTGTCAGGTTAGCGCATGATCGAAAACTTTTTACTTTCCACTTGTAATACGAGGGCTACTTGATGTGAGCAAACAGATTACATTTAGCGGACTTAGAGCGGGAGCGATAGATAGTGCTCCACTCGTAATCTGGCCCTAAATAGGTTTTTAATAAACCTCATACTAACCTCAATACTATGGTTATAAAATGTATTTAGTGTTTAATGTCATACATATAAACAATACTGTGGGTTTGGTTCTCCATTTAAATACATAGTTATAACTTTGCAAAGTCCTGGAATGTTCAAACGCTGAACAATGTTAATTTCTTAATATGCCACCATACAACCATGACAGTGTTATATATATTTTATAAAACAGTATGGGTCAGAAGAAACCTTTAGTCTGATGTTTTTACTTGCAGTCATTTCTATGACATATAAGAGTGAAAAGGCCTTTTTTCCAACAAGAGGAAAGGAAATAATGCACAGGTTCCATAAACACTGCTAGACCAAAATGATGCGCAACAGGAAGCAAAATTTGAATGCACAGCAACAGACAGGATATGGTGATGATTATTAATTGGTTTCCCTTCAAATATCTTTGTTAGGTGAATGTCCTCCTAAATGTCTCCGGGCTGTCTAAGTGCAAATACTTTGTAGTACAGGAAAAAAAATATTTTTAGATATTTTAGATTTTTAGATATTTTGCTTTATTTTAAATAGGCATTCTAATGCAAATATATATACATTAATATTTGCATTAATGTTTGTGTGTTTAACACAGTAAAGGTTACCCCCTAAAAGGAAGAACTGAGAGTAAACAAAGAAGGAGAGAAAAATGTGAACATGTCCCTAAGTGGAGTGTGGTTTACTGCCATCTGTTGGGGGGAGGTAATATGACAGGCTGCCTACCTAATATTTAGATTAAAAAAACATACAAAGATTGGAGGTGGCGCCTACGGCCGTATGACAGCAAATAGATAATTGTTAATATAATCTATAAATATAGACACAAATTTTAAAAATCTTAATTAAAAATGACACTAATGCAAATTGCTATAATTGTAACAAATAATTAAAAGTTTATTGACAAATTAAAAACACTAATTCATATATTCTATTTAAATAATTCCCTGGTACATAAAAGATAAATAATTATAAGCGATCCCTGTTAATGGGTCGTTATTGACTAAATGACACTGGTGTCTGACTAGCTTGAATTTAATCCCGAATTATGCTTAGACGTTTCTAATCACAATCTCACATTAAAATTAATATATAACATTTCTAAGGAAAGCGTTTGTGTGTTAATAATTCTCATGTAACATAAGAGACTATCAATCAATCTTTTCTCGTTCACAATTAACGTGTTAAGTAACTATACAGGCTGACAAGTGCACCTTAGTTCCGTTACCAAGGAGGCTGGGAGAAATTGATTATTCACTCAATATGATGATCAGGCAAAGTCTTTTTGCAAATACTGATGTATTAAAGTCATTGATAAACTCCAATAACAGAGTCCTAAAAACTGAGGACGTCCCTTACTGTGAACGTCTACCCTCTGGAATGTTTTGTTCTTGCAAAACCTTGTCGCATCAGACTTTAAGTAGTTAGTCTCTATGTGTGGTTTCACACTTACCCAGTGTGTCGGCGATGAGGGCGGTCTCTCTATTTATCCGCTTACTTGTTAAGATCAAACTGGGCTTAATGTTTGTTGTGGTGCCGGACTTGTTTATGTAAATCTTCTCTTTAGGATCTTCTTCTCAGTGTGCACACTTGGAGTCTTCTTTTTCAATGGATATCAATACTCCTACCGTCTTCCACGCTTGTCTCACAAACAGACTCAATCACAAGCTGGCGTGGTGGTCCTGGGAGTTAGCAGCTGTGATCACTCTGCTATCTGTCTGTTTTTCACAAAGCCGGATAGTGGTCTACGCGTTTCAGCTCTCCAGGGAGCCTTTGTCAAAAAACGCTGAAACGCGTAGACCACTATCCGGCTTTGTGAAAAACAGACAGATAGCAGACTGATTACAGCTGATAACTCCCAGGACCGCCACGCCAGCTTGTGATTGAGTCTGTTTGTTAGACAAGCGTGGAAGACGGTAGGAGTATTGATATCCATTGAAAAAGAAGACTCCAAGTGTGTACACTGAGAAGATCCTAAAGAGAAGATTTACATAAACAAGTCCGGCACCACAACAAACATTAAGCCCAGTTGGATCTTAACAAGTAAGCGGATAAATAGAGAGACCGCCCTCATCGCCGAGACACTGGGTAAGTGTGAAACCACACATAGAGACTAACTACTTAAAGTCTGATGCGACAAGGTTTTGCAAGAACAAAATATTCCAGGGGGTAGATGTTCACAGTAAGGGACGTCCTCAGTTTTTGGGACTCTGTTATTGGAGTTTATCAATGACTTTAATACATCAGTATTTGCAAAAAGACTTTGCCTGATCATCATATTGAGTGAATAATCAATTTCTCCCAGCCTCCTTGGTAACAGAACTAAGGTGCACTTGTCAGCCTGTGTAGTTACTTAACACGTTAATTGTGAACAAGAGAAGATTGATTGATAGTCTCTTATGTTACACGAGAATTATTAACACACAAACGCTTTCCTTAGAAATGTTATATATTAATTTTAATGTGAGATTGTGATTAGAAACGTCTAAGCATAATTCTGGATTAAATTCCAGCTAGTCAGACACTGGTGTCATTTAGTCAGTAACAACCCATTAACAGGGATCGCTTATAATTATTTATCTTTTATGTACCAGGGAATTATTTAAATAGAATATATGAATTATTGTTTTTAATTTGTCAATAAACTTTTAATTATTTGTTACAATTATAGCAATTTGCATTAGTGTCATTTTTAATTAAGATTTTTCAAATTTGTGTCTATATTTATAGATTATATTAACAATTATCTATTTACTGTCAAACGGCCGTAGGCGCCACCTCCAATCTTTGTATGTTTTTTGAGCTTCCATTTTCAACTGCACATTTTGTAAAAAGTGCAGTTAGTGAGGTTGGCAAGTCTGGTTACAGCTTGAGTCTCAGTTAACACAAATCTTTGTTGCCTGCTAATATTTAGATTGGCCCACTGTATTTGTAATCCTCACCTGCTGTGTACTTGGACACACCTCCTCTGACTCTAAAATCAACATATACCACTTCTATATGGGACCTATATTGGTAGCAGGTGTGGAAACTGCATATACTAGAGGCTTAATATTAAATGTTTAATATTTTATTTTCTTAAAAATAAATTATCTGGGGCAACTATATCTAGTTAAATATCTGTATGGATTATTTAGCAAGCTGTTGCCAGCAAATGGGTAAGAAGAATTAATTGTTGTATAATATATACAGTATGTGTTTGACTAAAAAAATTAAATTTTATTTTAAAATATCTCAGAAATATATTAATTAGATTGGGATCCGAGAAGGCACATGCATTGGTACCCCAAAAAACCTTAGTAATATATAAAAATGTTATCCTAGTACCCCTCATCCTCCAAATAATGCCTAAAGAGGCTACAAACTTAATGAGGCTGAGGGATCCAGTGGAGAGGGAAGAAGAAAAAAAAGTTCTGGAGCAGTATAAGAAGTAAATTTAAGATGTTGAGGAGAACAATTCAGTAGGAGTTTATTTAAGAAGGAGAAGAAAAAAAATATGGTGTAGTAGATATGGGGGTTTTGCAGTGTGTACATATATATACACTATATTTTTTAACAGTTAAAGGGACAGTCAAGTCCCAAAAAAACTTTCATGATTCAAATAGGGTATGTAATTTTAAACAACTTTCCAATTTACTTTTATCACCAATTTTGCTTTATTCTCTTGGTATTATTAGTTGAAAGCTAAATCTAGGAGGTTCATATGCTAATGTCTTAGACCTTGAAGGCCGCCTCTAATCTAAATGCATTTTGATAGTTTTTCACAACTAGAGGGCAATAGTTCACGTGTTTCATATAGATAACATTGAGCTCATGCACGTGAATTTAACATGGAGTCAGCTCTGATTGGCTTAAATGCAAGTCTGTCAAAAAAACTGAAATAAGGGGGCAGTCTGCTGAGGCTTAGATACAAAGTAATTACAGAGGTAAAACGTGTATAATTATAACTGTGTTGGTTATTGTGCTGCCTCAATGGGGCATAGAATATTATATAGCCTCTGTTAATATTCATGTTGTTATAGTTAAGAAATTATATATTTTTATGCCATTTTTCTCAAGGCTTCCCTATGTTTATTCTGTAGTGCCATCTAGTGACCTTTTTTGGTAACGCTCCTGTTTTCTACAGTATCTTACCTCTGACCTATTATGCATTTCCTTTTTGTGTATTGCTCCGCCCTTGTAGTGTGATGATGTTTTCCTGTGTCATGGCTGCAGCTAACAGGCCTCATGTAACAAGCACTCATGTTAATTACATTGCAAGCTACGATCAGTATCAACTTTTGACTGCTTAAATACTGTAACCATTCATCTGCTGTATTTTATTATCTGCTGTAACCTGATATTCAGAATAAAGCAACTTTGTAGATGGACAAGTTATTGGTGAGTTCAGCTATCTGACAAGCATTGTCTGCAGTGATTGTATCTTCTTATACAGACCAGACATAGAGGTCTCAGCAAGGGATAGATCATTATTACAACTATCTGAGTCAGAATAGTCAAAAGTTGTATGGAATTCCTACAGCCTGCTATGTACATGTGTATGTCTAATCTGCAATCAAGTTCAGGGCCATCCGCCATCTTGTGAAAGCACATGGTCGCACAAGTTTACTGCACTTCATCTGAATGTTGCAAACTGTTTCTCTGCATTGAACTGTTACCCCACCTGTCTAAGCTGCTGTTTGTCTTCTTAAAGAGACAGTACCATTTCTTGCAAAACTTGAAAAAATGTCTAGACAAGGCTCTGAGCACTCTTTTATAGCCGAACCTACGCAGATACATCATGCCTCTCAACCCGCAGACGTACAGGGAGCAGATCCTGCAGATATTGCTGAACAGAGTGTAAGACCCAAACGTACAATAAAACCGACACATAAACTCAGAGAAAACTATGAATTCACTAGAGATGAGTTCTCCAGCAATCTGTCAGACCTATGGGACAGAATTTCACAATGCATGTCAGTTTTGTCACACTTTAATGATCAACCAGCCAAATTGAGAGACTCTATAGATCACTTATCTGCTGCGTATGAACGCTACCAGCGGCTGTCTGCACAATACATAGCCTTCTTACAGGACTTTAATATAGAGGACTCTTCAGCAGAACTCACTAGGACTGATGCACTGGACCAACATAGAGATCTCTTAGTGCAAATCGCTAAAGAAAAGACAGAGCTCCGCATTGCTCAACTGCAGGAGACCAGATCTCATAGATCCACATCAACTAAGCTCACTGCACGTTCTTCTAGATCTTCTCGCTCCAGAAGTTCAACATTAAGCGACCAGCTAATAGAGGCCCATGCTAATGCGGAATCAAAAAAAGTGCAAAGCTCCTTTACCAGAAGGGAAGCAGAGATGGAAGCCCAAAGCAAAGCTCTCCAAGCACAAAGGGCTGCCCAGGAAGCATAGATGGAAGCCCTAAGCAAAGCTCTCCAAGCAAAAAATGGCTGCCCAGCAAGCAGAAGTGGATTCCCAAATAAAGGTTCTGCAAATGGAAAAGGAAGAAGCAGCAGCCCTAGCAAGGCTGAAAGTCATTGAACAAGCAATGGGAGAAAGTACTAATTCAGATTGCCATATCCCAGCAGATCTGGAAGACCCAGTTGAACGCAATAGTAAATATACGTGCTAAAGCCTAATATTTGCAACGATACAGAGTCATCTCCTGTGCCTCCTATTAACACCATTGTTCTGAATCTCAACACAGAGACCTCTCAGCACCAAATGCGTGAGTCTCTTCAAATCCACAACACAAGTGCGTCTAAGCAGCAAACCGCATCACCTCCCGCTGACAATAAGGTGACTTCCAGTGACAAGCCGCAGTTCAAGCCACAGCCAGGAGAAGCCTTAGAGACTACACCACAGTTGAATGCTCTTGCAACATCATTTTATGTTGGTAAACTTCACCCTTCTTCAACAAAGAGTGAGAGATCAGACTTGACTGACTTCGCCAGATACATGATACGCCATGAGCTCATTAACACAAGCCTCTCAGAGAGCTACAGGGCCTGGAGATCAACCTTCAAGGATGCTACCATGTTAAAAGACTTAGAACAGTACATGTTGACCACCCAGATTCAGGCCCTGTTGCTGCATGGGCAAGACTTGAACAAGCCTATGGTAGCTCTGAAGCCATAGAAAGCGCTCTGTTCAAGAGACTGCAAAACTTCCCGAAAATAGGGAGCAAAGACTATCGCAAGCTCCAAGAACTAAGTGACCTCCTCATGGAGCTAGAGTTGGCAAAGACAGACCCACGTCTACCTTGACTAAGCTTTCTGGACACTGCTCATGGTGTCAATACAGTGGTGTCTAAACTGCCATGTAACCTGCAAGAGAAATGGGCACAACAGGGCTCAAGATACAAAAGAGACTATAACGTATCCTTTCCTCCATTCTCATACTTTTGCAGGTACATCAGCGATCAAGCCTGGATGAGAAACGATCCCAGCTTCAGCAAACCCAACTTGCCTGCTTCATCATCCTCACCAACATCATCAAGGTATGATAACACGACATCTCACCACCCATATCTTCTCCTGCACACCAGATTGACTCGAGCGAGAGATATAAAGACCCTAATCGTCAGTGCCCTATTCACAGGAAGCCTCACCCTCTTAATAAATGTTGTGGGCTTAGGGCAAAGACTTTACAAGAACGCAGGGAGATTCTCCAGAAACTGGGAGTATGCTACAGGTGTTGTGCTTCTTATGGTCACTTTGCTAAAGACTGTAAAGTTGTTATAAAGTGCACAGAATGCAGTAGCAACAGACACGTTACAGCTATGCATCCTACTCCACTTCCAGACAACCCACAACAGCTAACTGCCTCCACCCCTGTCTCAATTCATGGCGGGGAGCAACAAAGTCGTGCTCCAGTCACAGCGAGTGTTTTCTCTGCATGCACAGAAGTCTGTGGAGAAGGCTTAGACTACAAATGCTGTGCCAAGGTATGTCTAGTCAAGATTTACCCACAGGATCAACCTGAGAAAGTTGATAGGATGTATGCTATCATATATGAACAGAGCACCAGATCCCTGGTTAAGCCTAAATTCTTTGAGATCTTCGGCATAGAGGGTCATGCAACACCGTATACTCTCAGAACCTGTTCTGGTCTTGTAGAGGCCTTTGTCAGAAGGACCAATGGATTCATGGTCTCTCATATCAAAGGAAACAAAGGCATACCCCTACCAACATTAGTCGAGTGTGACCAGATACCAGACGAAAGGGAAGAGATTCCTACTCCAGAGGCTGCCTATCACCATCCTCACTTAAGGCACCTTGTTGATGAGATTCCGGCAATGGACATGAATGCTGAAATCTTGATCCTGCTAGGAAGAGACATTCTCAGAGTACATAAAGTATGCGAGCAGTGCGATGGACCTGACGATGCTCCTTATGCACAAAGACTGGATCTAGGCTGGGTGATAGTGGGCGATGTATGCTTAAATAGTATGCGTACGTCATCTGAGATCCACTCCTTCAAAACTTACATATTAGAAAATAGATGTGCATCCCACTTCAAACAGTGCTCTCATCATTATGAAGTAAGGGAGAAGCCTCCTGACATCATCCAAATACCCGATGTTACTCCTATACTTTGTGATGACAATCTGGGTACCACAGTGTTTTGTACTACAAGTGATGACAACAAAATAGCCTTGTCAGTTGATGACAGAGAATTCATCAAAGTAATGGACAAAGAATTCTTCAAGGACGCGTCTAACAACTGGGTTGCACCATTGCCTTTTCGTGCTGCAAGGGTCAAACTCCCAAACAATCATGAACAGGCGTTATCCAGGTTCAACTCACTTCAACAAACACTAAAGAACAGGCCTGAAATGGACCATTTCATTGCCTTTATGAAAAGAATCTTTGATAATGATCATGCCGAGCCAGCTCCACCACTTCAAAAACTCCAAGAGTGCTGGTACCTGCCTTTCTTCGGAGTGTATCATCCACGTAAGCCAAAACAAATCAGGGTAGTGTTCGACTCCAGTGCCAAGCATCAAGGAGTATCTCTGAATGATGTTCTTCTCACTGGTCCTAACCTGAACTCATTCATTGACGATGATGGCATGTTAAGGGTTGGAGGACGATTAATCAAGGCTAAGTTGGGAGGTCAAGAACAGAATCCTCTCATTATACCTGCTCGCAATCATATCACCACTTTGCTCATATGGCACTACCATGAAGGGCTTAAGCACCAAGGTAGACACTTCACAGAGAGTGCCATAAGAGCTGCAGGCCTTTGGATTATAGGAGCAAAAAAGACAGATTACAGCTACTCTGCATAGCTGTGTTCAGTGCCGTAAACTAAGAGGTAAACATCAGCAATAGCAAATGTCAGATTTGCCAGCTGACAGGTTAAGTACTGACCCACCTTTCACTCATGTTGGTTTGGATGTCTTTGGACCATGGATGGTAACAGCCCGCAGAACTCGAGGTGGCCAAGCAAATAGCAAGCGATAGGCAGTGCTGTTCACTTGCATGAGTGTGCGTGCAGTACACATTGAAGTAATAGAATATATGGATGCCTCAAGTTTCATAAATGCTCTAAGGTGATTCCTTGCCATCAGAGGACCAGTCAAAACATTAAGATCTGACTGTGGAACTAATTTTGTTGGAGCCTGTCGAGAGCTACATCTCAACTCTAGGCCAATTCAAGACCTTTTAACTGAAAAGGGCTGTACATGGATTTTCAATCCTTCTCATTCTTCCCATATGGGTGGCTTTTGGGAGAGAATGATAGGTATCACATGTAAAATACTGGACTCCATGCTTATGGACTTGAAATCCACAAGACTCACCCATGAGATTCTAATCACCTTCCTGGCAGAAGCATCTGCCATAATCAATTTAAGACCACTTGTTCCAGTGTCTGTAGATCCAGAGGCCCCAACTCTCCTCTCTCCAGCTACTCTTCTTATCCAGAAGCTTGGGTCTGTTCCTGTTCCCCCTGGAGACTTTAAAACAGGAAATCTGTGCTACAATCAGTGGAAGGGAGTACAACACCTTGCCAACTGCTTCTGGAATCGTTGGAAGATGGAGTATCTCTCTACTCTGCAAGGACGCAGCAAATGGCAACATCTGAACCCTAACATCAAGGTTGGAGATCTCGTTCTCCTCAAGGACCAGCAAGCTGAAAGAATCGAATGGCCCATGGGACTGATTGTAAAGAGTATTCCTAGTGATGATGGAAAGGTGCGTAAGGTGGAGGTGAAAGTTGCAAGACAAGGGACTATAAAAACTTTCATCAGACCGATCACAGAACTTATCTTGCTCTTGCCCTTTGGAGACTGAACTTACTTATGTATGCTGTGACTTCAAGATGGAAGAATCTCGAACTTTATAATAAATTTTTTTATTGAGGTTCCAGAAAAAAAACAACAACATACAAAATCAATAAGACTCAACATTACAAGAAATAATGGTGTTTAACAATCATACAGAGGACTATAACCCTGTTGACATACAAGAAGAATCTCCAGATGTGAATTACATAAAATATAGTAAACTTAGCTTATAAAAACAGTGTTCCACGGCTACATAAGTACATTTTAAGAAAGAGATCATATAATAATAGCTAAGCAATGTTGAGTTCAGAGAAGGATGTCCTCAATTTTCAATATAAGTTATTTTATGATAATAATATGATAACTAGGCCCAAGTATATTACAGGTTAAGGGCTAGACAAAAACGTAAGCGGAGTTTAATGATAGTTTAAGATGACCCTTCTGGATTAGGATAATAGTAAAAGGTTCTATAAGGAATTTAAAACTCATATATGATGAGCCTAGTTAATGAGCCAAGTGATAGAAAAAAGAAAATAAAAGGTGGTGCAGCGGGCAAGAGCCGCTCTAGAGGGGGAGGGGGGATGTTCTAATAATAATGTAAACCAACCTTCTTAGAGTGTGTTATTAAGGGTAGAGAGGTAAATGTGAATTAGTGACGGAGACAAATTTGTAGGTATAACTTGCTATGTGGAGGTAAGGGAGCTCAAGGGGAAGTAGAAATAATAAGAAATAATTAATTGGGGGCAAGAGCTAATCCCAGAATCTCGAACTTTAATTAACATAACTTGAAGTCTTATTTTATAGTTGTTCTTGCATTATACGTATGTTCTCCTTATATCGTTCAGGTCTTCAAGACATCTCTGCAAATTACATTGTTATGCATAACTTCCGTTATGATTTAAATAGTGACATTTATTATGCCAGACGGGGAGTGTGCTGCCTCAATGGGGCATAGAATATTACATAGCCTCTGTTAATATTCATGTTGTTATAGTTAAGAAATTATATATTTTTATGCTATTTTTCTCAAGGCTTCCCTATGTTTATTCTGTACTGCCATCTAGTGACCTTTTTTGGTAAGGCTCCTGTTTTCTACAGTATCTTACCTCTGACCTATTATGCATTTCCTTTTTGTGTATTGCTCCGCCCTTGTAGTGTTATGATGTTTTCCTGTGTCATGGCTGCAGCTAACAGGCCTCATGTAACAAGCACTCATGTTAATTACATTGCAAGCTACGATCAGTATCAACTTTTGACCGCTTAAATACTGTAACCATTCATCTGCTGTATTTTATTATCTGCTATAACCTTATATTCAGAATAAAGCAACTTTGTGGATGGACAAGGTATTGGTGAGTTCAGCTATCTGACAAGCATTGTCTGCAGTGATTGTATCTTCTTATACAGGCCAGGCATAGAGGTCTCAGCAAGGGATAGATCATTATTACAACTATCTGAGTCAGAATAGTTATGCAAAACTGGGGAATTGGTAATTAAGGGATTTATCTATCTTTTAAAACAACAAAAATTCTGGTGTTGACTGTCTCTTTAAAGAATTTGTTTCAAGATTTGACCCCCTGCAATACAGCCTATATCTGTCATGTCAGTGAGTAACATAGCTCATAAAAGTTATCACAAAAGCATGTGCATGGTGCTGTTTATTACAAATGTCATGTAAATGTTCCAATAATGAGCAAAATAAATATTGTGTTACCTTTTTCCTCTAAATATCAACAGCTGGTATTCCCTAAACATTTCTCATATTTTATTTTATCTTGAAAACTGTTTCTTCTAACAGTGTTTGTAGAAAAGTGCAAATCTATTGTAATATTTGCACAAAAATAGTTTCACAGCCTATATAACATGATGCTAAGCTTGACATAAAAAATGTCAGCCATTTTTTTAATTTTTTATAGCCTTGATATTGTCTATTCCATGGATCCGATTTAACAATGCCTGACGGACATGATACGCTGTAGCGGATCATGTCCGCCAGTCATCACTGAATGCGGACAGCATACGCTGACGCCATTCAGCATTGCACAAGCAGTTGTAAAGAAATGCTTGTGCAATGCCGCCCCCTGCAGATTCGAGGCCAATCGGCCACTAGCAGGGGGTGTCAATCAGCCTCAGAGGCGGCGTATGAGTTAAGGAGCAGTGGTCTTAAGACCGCTGCTTCTTAACTCCTGTTTCCGGCGAGCCCTTGTTAAATTGCCCTTGTTAACTCCTGTTTCCATTCGGCCCTTGTTAAATCGACCCCCATATCTCCATTAAGGTTAATGCAGAGAAATAATGTACCATTGTTATAGTAAAACCTTATTCTGGCATCAGTCACACTGGAAGATAAGTGACTTTTATATCATCACTGTTATAAAAGGCTTACTAGTCTTAATATTTGCAACAGCTGTAAGCGAACGTTGCTCGGCCATATATATAAGATTCAAGTTAACCTGATATTGACATTGCATGTGAGAGTTCATCTGATTTACTTAGACTTACATGTAATTTATAGCATTTTTCAGCGATTATCGTTTTACTAATATTCAGAGGCGTAACTAGAAACCACAGGGCCAGTTTTTAGAATCGAAGAAGGGGCCCAGTCGCAGTTGTGTCCTCTGCATCCCCTGTAGTTTCGTCCCTGCTAATATCTTCAACCATGGCTAGCAAAGGCATCCACTGCACCTCTGATCAGGAAAGTATGCGTCATTTTGCACAAAATATATAATGTTTACCTCACAAAACAACACAGATAGCCTTTATTTATATACCTTATATATAAAAAAAAATATTTTGCTGATCTGAGAATGCACCAAGGCAAAAGTCAGAGGAAATTTGATTAATGAAACATCAAGATCTATTCCACTCTATGGACTCCATGTATCATAGGTCAGGCGGACATGATTTGCAGACTTCACTGTGAGTGGACAGCATACGCTGTACACATTTAACATTGCACAAGTATTGCATAAGCAATGCTGCCCCTTTAGCTGCTAGCAGGGGCTGTCAATCATCTGGACCAGCTTTCTCAGGCTCATAAATAAGGCTCTATGACTGCACAATATTCTACATGGCTTGTCATTGGTGTTTACAATCAACTTCAACCCTTTAGAAAACACAGTTATTGTGTGGTTTTCCAGTCGCTTTGCAGTTACCTTTACCAATACTTTGTTTTGAGAAGATTATATCATATACCTAATTTGGGTGTTTTTCACATCTTAATAACAAAAATTCAAATGTATTAGAATGCCTTTGCAAAACAAGTTTAAAAAACAAAACCTGAATTAAATAAACGATTTTCAAACTTCCCAAACATCTTGGATCTTGCAGGATTTTCACGTTATAAGGTCTGCCTTTCTGTCCCTCTCACAGATACCCTATAAGAGCAAATGTTCTAGGGACTGCTTCAGCTTTGTCCATGACACACTGTGACCCTTACCTAACTCCACCCACTAAACACCTGCAGCCTGTCTCTTCTGCTAAAAACACTAGTAGGCCGGTGCCAAAAAGTCCTGGCCACACCCCTTAAAAAAAAAATCTTGAATGCAGTTTAGCTTACTTCCTTTGCTGTGGCCAATTAGGGACATATATCAACCAATTACAGTACAGAATGTAGGAGTGTCTGGGTTCTACGTTCAATTCAACGCACTCCAGCCTCTCTAAGGAGACTGGAACGACCACAATTCTCTGATTTAAATTCAGGTCATGTATGCATAATTTTTATATGGAATTAAATGTTAAGTTTAACGTTCCTTTAAGAATAAAAACTATATAAGGAATGGCATTATGTGCATATTCACAATACACTAGGAGTAAAGATATAAAAAACACGTCAAATACTCATACAGTTTTATAAGCAGGAAACTATATGCAGAGTCACAAGGCCTCCTCGAGGAAATGCTTCCAGCAAACATGAATTTTAGTATTTTTTTTCCTTTATATAAAAAAAACCCCCAACAACTTACAAACTAAACCCCCCTAGATATTTAATGGATTTGAAGTGCAAAGCTGTCAGCAAAGGGGGTGGTGGCTATGGAAGTTTTATGAGATGAAATTATATTTCTCTGCTTTATTCTTCAACAAAAATAAAATAAAGGAAGTTCTATGTATGTTTTGACCTCTTATGGTCTACTCCCTGGAGGTTGAGAAGACAGACATAAAGGAAATTTCAATGAATGGCTTAAAAAAGGCAAACGTTCAATATTCACTTTTTTGTTCTTGCAGAACATGAATCTTATTTGAAAAACATAGTATAAGAAACAATAATACACACGTAAACTAATAGATGCAAATGAAAATCACAGAACCACACATTTACATAATCATATTTGTTCACACGTATGCAAATATGTATATTTTAAATCAAATATTTATTAAAGGGACAGTAAAGTAAAAAAAATCTTTCATGATTTAAATAGGGCATGTAATTTTAAACAACTTTCCAATTTACTTTTATTACCAATTTTGCTTTGTTCTCTTGGTATTCTTAGTTGAAAGCTAAATCTAGGAGGTTCATGTGCTAATTTCTTACACCTTGAAGACTGCCTCTAATTTGAAAGCATTTTGACAGTTTTTCACCACTAGAGGGCGTTAGTACTTGTGTTTCATATAGATAACATTGAGCTAAGGCACGTGAAGCTCCTAGGAGCCAGCACTGATTGACTAAAAATGCAAGTCTGTCAAACGAACTGAAATAAGGGGGCAGTTTGCAGAGGCTTAGATAAAAGATAATCACAGAGGTAAAAAGTATATTATTATAACTGTGTTGGTTATGCGAAATTGGGGAATGGGTAATAACATAATTTATGCTTACCTGATAAATTCCTTTCTTCTGTTGTGTGATCAGTCCACGGGTCATCATTACTTCTGGGATATAACTCCTCCCCAACAGGAAATGCAAGAGGATTCACCCAGCAGAGCTGCATATAGCTCCTCCCCTCTACGTCAGTCCCAGTCATTCGACCAAGAATCAACGAGAAAGGAGTAACCAAGGGTGAAGTGGTGACTGGAGTATAATTTAAAAGATATCTACCTGCCTTAAAACAGGGCGGGCCGTGGACTGATCACACAACAGAAGAAAGGAATTTATCAGGTAAGCATAAATTATGTTTTCTTCTGTTATGTGTGATCAGTCCACGGGTCATCATTACTTCTGGGATACCAATACCAAAGCAAAAGTACACGGATGACGGGAGGGATAGGCAGGCTCATTATATAGAAGGAACCACTGCCTGAAGAACCTTTCTCCCAAAAATAGCCTCCGAAGAAGCAAAAGTGTCAAATTTGTAAAATTTGGAAAAAGTATGAAGCGAAGACCAAGTTGCAGCCTTGCAAATCTGTTCAACAGAGGCCTCATTCTTAAAGGCCCAAGTGGAAGCCACAGCTCTAGTGGAGTGAGCTGTAATTCTTTCAGGAGGCTGCTGCCCAGCAGTCTCATAGGCTAAACGTATTATGCTACGAAGCCAAAAAGAGAGAGAGGTAGCAGAAGCTTTTTGACCTCTCCTCTGTCCAGAGTAAACGACAAACAAGGAAGAAGTTTGGCGAAAATCTTTAGTTGCCTGCAAGTAGAACTTGAGGGCACGAACTACATCCAGATTGTGTAGAAGACGTTCCTTCTTTGAAGAAGGATTTGGACACAAGGATGGTACAACAATCTCTTGATTGATGTTCCTGTTAGTGACTACCTTAGGTAAGAACCCAGGTTTAGTACGCAGAACTACCTTGTCTGAGTGAAAAATCAGATAAGGGGAATCACAATGTAAGGCTGATAACTCAGAGACTCTTCGAGCCGAGGAAATAGCCATTAAAAACAGAACTTTCCAAGATAACATTCTTATATCAATGGAATGAAGGGGTTCAAACGGAACACCCTGTAAAACGTTAAGAACTAAGTTTAAACTCCATGGTGGAGCAACAGCTTTAAATACAGGCTTGATCCTAGCTAAAGCCTGACAAAAGGACTGGACGTCTGGATTTTCTGACAGACGTCTGTGTAACAAGATGGACAGAGCTGAAATCTGTCCCTTTAATGAACTAGCTGATAAACCCTTTTCTAAACCTTCTTGTAGAAAGGACAATATCCTAGCGATCCTAACCTTACTCCAGGAGTAACCTTTGGATTCGCACCAGTATAGGTATTTCCGCCATATTTTATGGTAAATCCTTCTGGTAACAGGCTTCCTAGCCTGAATCAGGGTATCAATAACCGACTCAGAAAAACCACGTTTTGATAAAATCAAGCGTTCAATTTCCAAGCAGTCAGCTTCAGAGAAGTTAGATTTTGGTGTTTGAATGGACCCTGTATCAGAAGGTCCTGTCTTAGAGGTAGAGACCAAGGCGGACAGGATGACATGTCCACCAGATCTGCATACCAAGTCCTGCGTGGCCATGCAGGTGCTATTAGAATTACTGATGCTCTCTCCTGTTTGATTTTGGCAATCAATCGAGGAAGCAGCGGGAAGGGTGGAAACACATAAGCCATCCTGAAGTTCCAAGGTGCTGTCAAAGCATCTATCAGAACTGCTCCCGGATCCCTGGATCTGGACCCGTAGCGATGAAGTTTGGCGTTCTGGCGAGACGCCATGAGATCTATCTCTGGTTTGCCCCAACGTCGAAGTATTTGGGCAAAGATCTCCGGATGAAGTTCCCACTCCCCCGGATGAAAAGTCTGGCGACTCAAGAAATCCGCCTCCCAGTTCTCCACTCCCGGGATGTGGATTGCTGACAGGTGGCAAGAGTGAGACTCTGCCCAGCGAATTATCTTTGATACTTCCATCATTGCTAGGGAGCTTCTTGTCCCTCCCTGATGGTTGATGTAAGCTACAGTCGTGATGTTGTCCGACTGAAACCTGATGAACCCCCGAGTTGTTAACTGGGGCCAAGCCAGAAGGGCATTGAGAACTGCTCTCAATTCCAGAATGTTTATTGGAAGGAGACTCTCCTCCTGATTCCATAGTCCCTGAGCCTTCAGAGAATTCCAGACAGCGCCCCAACCTAGTAGGCTGGCGTCTGTTGTTACAATTGTCCAGTCTGGCCTGCTGAATGGCATCCCCCTGGACAGGTGTGGCCGATGAAGCCACCATAGAAGAGAATTTCTGGTCTCTTGATTCAGATTCAGAGTAGGGGACAAATCTGAGTAATCCCCATTCCACTGACTTAGCATGCATAATTGCAGCGGTCTGAGGTGTAGACGTGCAAAAGGTACTATGTCCATTGCCGCTACCATTAAGCCGATCACCTCCATGCATTGAGCTACTGACGGGTGTTGAATGGAATGAAGGACGCGGCATGCATTTTGAAGCTTTGTTAACCTGTCTTCTGTCAGGTAAATCTTCATTTCTACAGAATCTATAAGAGTCCCCAAGAATGGAACTCTTGTGAGAGGAAAAAGAGAACTCTTCTTTTCGTTCACCTTCCATCCATGCGACCTTAGAAATGCCAGAACTAACTCTGTATGAGACTTGGCAGTTTGAAAGCTTGAAGCTTGTATTAGAATGTCGTCTAGGTACGGAGCTACCGAAATCCCTCGCGGTCTTAGTACCGCTAGAAGGGCACCCAGAACCTTTGTGAAGATTCTTGGAGCCGTAGCCAGTCCGAATGGAAGAGCTACAAACTGGTAGTGCCTGTCTAAGAAGGCAAACCTTAGGTACCGGTGATGATCTTTGTGGATCGGTATGTGAAGGTAAGCATCCTTTAAATCCACTGTGGTCATGTACTGACCCTCTTGGATCATGGGTAAGATTGTCCGAATAGTTTCCATTTTGAACGATGGAACTCTTAGGAATTTGTTTAGAATCTTTAAATCTAAGATTGGCCTGAAAGTTCCCTCTTTTTTGGGAACCACAAACAGGTTTGAGTAGAACCCTTGTCCTTGTTCCGACCGTGGAACCGGATGGATCACTCCCATTAATAACAGATCTTGTACGCAGCGTAGAAACGCTTCTTTCTTTATCTGGTTTGTTGACAACCTTGACAGATGAAATCTCCCTCTTGGGGGAGATAATTTGAAGTCTAGAAGGTATCCCTGAGATATGATCTCTAGAGCCCAGGGATCCTGAACATCTCTTGCCCAGGCCTGGGCAAAGAGAGAGAGTCTGCCCCCCACTAGATCCGGTCCCGGATCGGGGGCTCTCGGTTCATGCTGTCTTTGGGGCAGCAGCAGGTTTCCTGGCCTGCTTGCTCTTGTTCCAGGACTGGTTAGGCTTCCAGCCTTGCCTGTAACGAGCAACAGCTCCTTCCTGTTTTGGTGCAGTGGAGGTTGATGCTGCTCCTGTTTTGAAATTCCGAAAGGGACGAAAATTAGACTGTCTAGCCTTAGCTTTGGCTTTGTCTTGAGGTAGGGCGTGGCCCTTACCACCTGTAATGTCAGCGATAATTTCTTTCAAACCGGGCCCAAATAAAGACTGCCCCTTGAAAGGTATATTAAGTAATTTGGACTTAGAAGTCACATCAGCTGACCAGGATTTTAGCCACAGCGCCCTACGTGCCTGTATGGCGAATCCTGAGTTCTTAGCCGTGAGTTTAGTTAAATGTACTACGGCCTCCGAAATGAAAGAATTAGCTAGTTTAAGGACTCTAAGCCTGTCCGTAATGTCGTCTAGCGTAGATGAACTAAGGTTCTCTTCCAGCGACTCAATCCAAAATGCTGCCGCAGCCGTAATCGGCGCGATACATGCAAGGGGTTGTAATATAAAACCTTGTTGAACAAACATTTTCTTAAGGTAACCCTCTAACTTTTTATCCATTGGATCTGAAAAAGCACAGCTATCCTCCACCGGGATAGTGGTACGCTTAGCTAAAGTAGAAACTGCTCCCTCCACCTTGGGGACCGTCTGCCATAAGTCCCTAGTGGTGGCGTCTATTGGGAACATCTTTCTAAATATTGGAGGGGGTGAGAACGGCACACCGGGTCTATCCCACTCCTTAGTAACAATTTCAGTTAGTCTCTTAGGTATAGGAAAACCGTCAGTACTCGCCGGTACCGCAAAGTATTTATCCAACCTACACAGTTTCTCTGGTATTGCAACGGTGTTACAATCGTTAAGAGCTGCTAAGACCTCCCCTAGTAATACACGGAGGTTCTCCAATTTAAATTTAAAATTTGAAATATCTGAGTCCAATTTGTTTGGATCAGAACCGTCACCCACAGAATGAAGCTCTCCGTCCTCATGCTCTGCGAGCTGTGACGCAGTATCAGACATGGCCCTTGCATTGTCAGCGCACTCTGTTCTCACCCCAGAGTGATCACGCTTGCCTCTTAGTTCTGGTAATTTAGACAAAACTTCAGTCATAACAGTAGCCATATCTTGTAATGTTATCTGTAATGGCCGCCCAGATGTACTAGGCGCCATAATATCACGCATCTCCCGGGCGGGAGATGCAGGTACTGCCGCGTGAGGCGAGTTAGTCGGCATAACTCTCCCCTCGCTGTTTGGTGAAATTTGTTCACATTGTACAGATTGACTTTTATTTAAAGTAGCATCAATACAGTTAGTACATAAATTTCTATTGGGCTCCACCTTGGCATTGGAACAAATGACACAGATATCTTCCTCTGAGTCAGACATGTTTAACACACTAGCAAAAAACTTACAACTTGGTTATAATCTTTTTTAGCAAAAAAATACTGTGCCTCAAAGAGGTACTAAACGATTAAATAACAGTTGAAATAATGAACTGAAAAACAGTTATAGCATCAAACTTTAAAACAACACAACTCTTAGCAAAGGTTTGTTCCCATTAGTAAAATAACAATAATTAAATTTGACATAAAAAGTACAAAGCAACGTTTTTATGCACAGTCACTATAAGAATTCTCACAGCTCTGCTGAGAGAAGTTACCTCCCTTCAAAGAAGTTTGAAGACCCCTGAGATCTGTCAGAGATGAACCGGATCATGCAGAAAAAATAAAAGTGACTGACTGGAATTTTTTGATGCGTAGTAAAGAGCGCCAAAAACGGCCCCTCCCTCTCTCACACAGCAGTGAAGAGAAACGAAACTGTCACAATTACAAGCAAAAAACTGCCAAGTGGAAAATAATGCCCAAATATCTATTCACACAGTACCTCAGCAATGTAAACGATTCTACATTCCAGCAAAAACGTTTAGTATGATAAATAGTTATTAAAAGTATTAGTGACCTTTAGCAGAGTAGTTCCGGTGAAATACCATCCCCAGAATACTGAAGTGTATACATACATGTCATTTTAACGGTATGGCAGGATTTTCTCATCAATTCCATTCAGAAAATAAAAACTGCTACATACCTCAATGCAGATTCATCTGCCCGCTGTCCCCTGATCTGAAGCCTTTACCTCCCTCAGATGGCCGAGAACAGCAATATGATCTTAACTACTCCGGTTAAAATCATAGTAAAAAAACTCTGGCAGATTCTTCCTCAAACTCTGCCAGAGAAGTAATAACACGCTCCGGTGCTATTGTAAAATAACAAACTTTTGATTGAAGTCATAAAAACTAAGTATAATCACCATAGTCCTCTCACACATCCTATCTAGTCGTTGGGTGCAAGAGAATGACTGGGACTGACGTAGAGGGGAGGAGCTATATGCAGCTCTGCTGGGTGAATCCTCTTGCATTTCCTGTTGGGGAGGAGTTATATCCCAGAAGTAATGATGACCCGTGGACTGATCACACATAACAGAAGAAAAAGGGATTATCTACGTTTTTAAACAACAACAATTCTAGTGTTTACTGTCCCTTTAAAGTAGCCCAGTTAACAAAAAGCAAGCCAAAGCCCATTATAGAATCTTGTTAAATATAATCCTTACTTGGTTCACTAGAGCAGTTTGTATAAAGAATCAGTTTGTAAAACTGTACTTGATGTTGGGTTAAAAAAACTGTGATGATGGGGTGATTGAGTAGTTGGTGAATAAGTAATGCAAAAATAGGATAAATATACAAAAAAATTGGGTACAGTGTCTCTTTAAATAAATAAAACTATATTTCAGGTCTCAGCGGAAGCCTGTTTTTAAAGTTGTTTTTGAACACTGGACTAAATGAGACAAAAAATTCCAAGACTCACCGAAGGGATAGAAATGTAAAAAAATTAAATGCTTATAGCACATATACTTTGAGTGTTCTGTGCATAAGTATGCAAACACCAAACCTTCTCAGAAAATACATGTGCACAAGCCCTCACAGGATATGTGCATATGCCGCAGAAAAAAACAATAATAACTTTTACTAGAAGCATTTTTGCTAATGGACGTATATTGCAAAAATGCTTTAATTTCGATTTCTAATTGAAATGCACCTATGCACATTTCAATTTTGAACTTTTTATCCCTTTAATGGTCTCTCTCTCTCTCTCTCTCTCTCTCTCTCTCTCTCTCTCTCTCTCTCTCTCTCTCTCTCTCTCTCTCTCTCTCTCTCTCTCTCTCTCTCTCTCTCTCTCTCTCTCTCTCTCTCTCTCTCTCTCTCTCTCTCTCTATATATATATATATATATATATATATATATATATATATAGAGAGAGAGAGAGAGATAGAGAGAGATAGAGAAAGGGAAACCACTAGCTAAAATGTATAAAAGCACAGGTAAGCAATAATAAATTGTATATTTCCTACGAATATATTTTGTCAAACTATTTAAAATAACAAACATCAACAACATTCAAGCACATAAAGGGCAATAAATAAAAATAGTATCTTTGCTAAGCAAAGTACAGCAAATCCATTGTTTAATTTGCACACTGTAGTCTCTCAGTAAACAGCTTGAAAAATGTATCGCCATCAGAGATTCTCACAATGGACATCAACTGTTTTCAGATGTATTTTCTCATCCTTACACATGCATTTTTTGCATAACACAGTAAACTGATACAACAAGGTACCTGCTACCGTATATTCTGTAGATACTACTACACTGTGAGCTGAGCTCCCACTACCCGCCAACCATGCTCCTGTTGGCTGGATGCTTGCCATGGCAACAAAAGAACTCAACCTATCGCCTCCTGAATGAACCTGTAGTGCTTTGGTAACTACCAACCACTCATGACGACACAAATCCCAGCTCAGTCTGCCAACTTTGCTCGTCCCTGAAAACGGGCCTACATGTAACCCGGGTCCTAAGTTGTGCTCCCTGTACACTTCAAGTGAAGTGATAGCGCATCGACTTCAAAACACTGGACTTAAAGGGACATGAAACCCAAAATGTTTCTTTCATGATTCAGATAGAACATACAATTTTAAACAACATTCTAATTTACTTATATTATCAAATTTGCTTAATTCTGTAGATATCATTTGCTGAAGAAATAGCAATGCACATGGGTGAGCCAATCACACAAGGCATCTATGTGCAGCAACCAATCAGCAGTTAATGAGCCTATTTAGATATGCTTTTCAACAAAGTATATAAAGAGAATTAAACAAATTAGGTAATAGAAGTAAATTTAAAAGTTATTTAAAATTGCATGATCTTTCTAAATCATGAAAGAAAAAAATTGGGTTTCATGTCCCTTTAACTACGCTTGATAATTGTGGCCAAAGTTCAAGCATACTGGCTCTATGAACGATCACTGTGTATATAGACAATGGCGAAATATATGCACTAAACAAACAAAATATTTCTGTGAAGATCTGAACAATAACATATCAAACCCTAGAAAGTTTTGGAGAGTCATAAATAACTTACAAACTCCACCAATCCACTCCTCCACTGTCAATGTGGACAACCAAACCCTGCAATTCCCCTTAGAAGTAGCAAATGTCTTTAACAATTATTTTGTCGGATGCTCCACCACCCTGATTGACAAACTAATAAATGGCACGCATCCGGAAACTACAAATGTGGATCAGGCCCCACTAAATCAGCAAACACCCAATATAGAGAAGTTCAATTTTAGACCTGTACCCATTAATGTCATTAAGAAACACCTAAATAATCTAAAAATGAAAAACCAGTCTGGACCTGATCAAATCCCAGCAATGCTGTTGAAAATCAGTGCACCGGCAATTGTTAAACCTGTCACAACCCTAATTAACGAATCCTTGGTGTCTGGATACATACCCAAACTTTGGAATACTGCAAGAGTAGTGCCTATCCATAAAAGTGGGGAGATAACCTTGGTTTCTAACTATCGTCCAATATCATTGCTCCCAGTATTGTCAAAAAACTTAGAAAAATGCGTCCATACGCAATTATGTGAGTATTACCAACAATCTAACTATCTGACCCCTAATCATTCAGGTTTTCGCCTGAATCACTCCACTACAATTGCCCTCCTAAAAGTTTGCAACGACATCCAAACTGGCATGGAACAAGGAGACCTAACTTTAGCTATTTTCCTTCATTTTGCAAAGGCCTTTGACACAGTAGACCACAACATACTACTGCTCAAACTACAAAAACTCAGGTATTGGTGATCGTCCGCTAACCTGGTTTCGAACATATATATCGGATCGATCACAATATGTCGCCATTTCTGGCAGCGACTCCCTCCCTCTCCCAGTAACTTGTGGTGCTCCCCAAGGTTCCATTCTTTTTTCTGACAATTTTAAAAGTTATGTCTTTTTCCACTCCCCCTGTACCATGTGACAGCCATCAGCCAATCAAAAATGCATACACGTACCATGTGACAGCCATCAGCCATTCACAAATGCATACACACTTATTCTTGCACATGCTCAGTAGGAACTGGTGACTCAAAGTTTAAATATAAAAAGACTGTGCACATTTAGCTAATGGAAGTAAATTGGAAAGTTGTTTAAAATGGCATGCCCTATCTGAATAATGAAAGTTTAATTTTGATTGAGTGTCCCTTTAAGAGCTTTTCTGAGAAGCTCCCACCCTACCTGAGAAGAATGCTCTCCCCGGCAATTCCCACCTCCTATAACCTCCGATCCAGTACCAGCACATTATTTAGCTTGCCTCAATACAAAAAGAAAGCAGCTCGATCCTCCTTTTCCTACAGAGAACCACAATTATGGAATGACCTCCCACACACTTTCAAACCTTCCCCAAGCCTAATATCCTTTAAGAGATCCCTCTCTACATATCTCAAACCAGAATGCACCTGTCATGGTTGATTAAATATTTCCTACCTGTTCTATGTTAAATTTTGTATATAGCGTGTATTATTATTGTTTTTGTATTTTATTGTACCCTATTGTATCAATGCAATGTTTTCTGATCCCAGGACATACTTGAAAACGAGAGAAATCTCAATGTATCCTTCCTGGTAAAATATTTTATAAATAAATTATAAATAATGATATTCAATTGTTTCTTTTTGCCAGTTCAACCTGGAAAATTATACTCAGTTCAGTCCTTACGGCACCAAATATAAAAGTAAGCTCTGAACTCTTTCAAATTCTTCTAAAAAAAGTCTCAATAAACACAATCATGACACTAGCAATCAGGCACGATTCCAATGACCTATTTCAAGCATTTATTTTGTAAGGTGCAAACTGCAATCAATGTCATCCATTTAGAGCCTGAAAATAGCTAAAATAATATTTTTTAATGCATCAGAAACCTCAATATTCATCACTTTGTTAAAAACATAAAAGACCAAAAATGGAAATGCTGCTTCTCAATCACTTGAGTGCATTGAGTTCTTAATCTGCCGGTCCTGTTAAAGGGCCACTAAATGCATTAGAATAGCATAATCAGTAAATGCATAATAAAGAGACAATGCAAAAGTACTTAGTTTGAATTTCACATTAGTAGTAGATTTTGTTCTGACAAATGTCAAAGTTAGTTACATTTTCCTTCCTAATGCATTATGTGACAGCCGTCAGCCAATCAGAAATGCATATATGTATATATCCTCTGAATCTCGCACATGCTCAGTAGGAGCTGGTGCCTCAGAAAGTGTGTATATAAAAAGATTGTGCACATTTAGATAACAGAAGTGAATTGGAAAGTTGTTAAAAACATTGTGTGCTCTATCTGAATCATGAATGTTTCATTTTGACTTGACTTTCCCTTTAAGTCAAGATCCTGTACAATGTAAAAAGAACACGCAACATTATTTGGTTTCTGGCCAACCCAGGATAAAAAAAAAAAAAAAACAACTTACTAACGCCTGAAGCTTTTTTTTAATTTATTTTATTTTTATTATTAAATAGGTAACTCCAGGCAACTGAATGAAAAAAAAATCTTAATATCCAAATGTCCATATAGTGAAATATGACATGTTTTTATAGCACAAATTGCTTTAATTCATTTTACAGAATAATGAACAGAAATTAGTTATATAAATGTTATGTGAACAAAGCTATTCTGATGATGCCTGGTAGTTACTATTCTTCCTATATACTTTATATCCTCCCAGTTATTATATATGTTCACTATGCCACACACAGGTTTAACCACATCACAAACAAACCAAGTCATGAATTTTCTAAACTCTGTGCCCTTATTTGCAGCATTGTGTGTAATATGATATTAATGGCTAAAAAATAAAAGCCTATTAAAATCACAAGACTGAAGTTGGCCCCAGCAAGCCCTCGAGCCATCTAAATATAGCAGGTCTATTGCTATAAAATTCCCTGATTTAGCACATTGCCATTTTTGTACCATGTACCATGTTTGCATAACATGTTGAGAGTTAAACGCAACACCTTTTTTAGAAGAAACCTTCCGTGTTGGGATTACACTTTAAATGTGGGTGGCCTGACTATAGCTTAATGTCAGGGGTGGTTATGGGCAGAGCGGGGGCAGTCTCTGTGTTTGCTCTGGAAACCTAAACATTTGCACTAAAGAGGAAGCAGTAGAAATACAGCGGGGCACAGCTCCAAGCTAGAGACAATCTCACAATATAGTAAAATGCTCTATTGCGCTAGAGTGTTTGTAAACACTACTGATTGACACTATGGCCTCTATTTAACAAAGTCTGGCAGACCTGATCCGACAATGCGGATCAGGTCCGCCAGACCTCGCTGAATACGGAGAGCAATACGCTCTCAGTATTCAGCATTGCACCAGCAGCTCACAAGAGCTGCTGGTGCAACGCCGCCCCCTGCAGACTCGCAGCCAATCGGCTGCCAGCAGGGGGGTGTCAATCAACCCGATCGTACTCGATCGGGTTGAATTCTGGCGATGTCTGTCCGCTTGCTCAGAGCAGGCGGACAGGGTTATGGAGCAGCGGTCTTTGTGACCGTTGCTTCATAACTGCTGTCTCTGGCGAGCCTGCAGGCTCGCCAGAAACACGGGGCATCAAGCTCCATTCGGAGCTTGATAGATAGGCCCCTATGACCTAAATTACAAGTGGAGCTTAAAAATGTTAACGCTATGGTGCGCTAACACTGTAATAGTGCTGTCCATATCAGTTCTATTATTACTCTCATATTATACGTTGAGAGTAAAATGTTAGCATTTGAGAAAAAGCCTAGGGCATATTAACATTTGGAGGTCGGATAGCGTGAGTGCACTAAATCCCTCATATAATAGACTTTTATGGGGTGAGCTGAAAAATTCATGTCCTGGCTATCGCTCAAACACAAAACCAAAGGTGCGCTGATCTGAAAGTGAAATACAGTTCCTCACAAAGTAAAACTATACTTTATATATATATATATATATATATATATATACATACATATATATATATTGGTAAGGACTCGCAAGGACTCAAAGGTGTATATATATATATAATTGTTGGGGGTGGTGGCACTCAAAAATAGGTTTGGGTGAATGACACCAGAAGTAATTGTGCAAGCAGTCACAAAATATTATAAATATACACCATAAAAAGAAAGGGCTAATGAAACTATTTAACAAAAGCCAAAGTGTGACACAGGCTGCACCAAAAACAACATACTTTATTTACAGCTTTTGAGACCCAGTGGAATATCTTTTGCGAGTGCAGCTGATACATAAACCAAGGATACACTTGATAAAGCTAAGGTTACCTAAACAGACGTCTGTAATATTTAATATACCTTAAATATAACATATAAGACTGCACTAAGTGCTCCTTATACCTACTATCACCTTATCCAAGTTTTCTGTCTATATTTGGGACATTTTCAAGGAGCGTGCCAAGGCACTTATGTGCTTCAAGTATATAACATCATACATGTTTGTTTTATCTTGTGTGTATATACCGTATATATCATGTTTGTCCCAATTTTCAGGCATGTTAAAATGGTTTATGTTATATTTAAGGTATATTAAATATTACAGACGTCTGTTTAGGTAACCTTAGCTTTATCAAGTATATCCTTGGTTTATGTATCAGCTGCACTCGAAAAAGATATTCCACTGGGTCTCAAAAGCTGTAAATAAAGTATGTTGTTTTCGGTGCAGCCTGTGTCACACTTTGGCTTTTGTTAAAAAGTTTCATTAGCCCTTTCTTTTTATGGTGTATATATATATATATATATATATATATATATATACATATATGTGTGTGTGGGTTTGTATGTGTGTAAATATATATATAGCAACAAAAATAAGGTAGATCCACATCCAAGGAGATTTAAAAGAGTAGCTTTAAATGTATCAGGTTAATAACATACAGGATAGCGTCAACTCACAAATAACATCCTACGCATTTCATGCCGTTCAGCACTTCGTCAGGGATAGGTAAGTACTTCCCCCTACTGCTTTAAATAGTACATAGTGACCAATAGGATACAAATAAACGAGAATACAGATGACATCATCAAATAGGTAAAGAAGGTAAACGGTAAGTAAATAGATTATCAGCCACTTGTAACACAAAATAAAATAAAAAGTAAATGCATACAACATCTAAAACAATATACAGGCAGTCCTCGGGTTACAGACATCCGACTTAAGTACAACTCGTACTTACATAAAGAGAAAATAGAGCTTTATCGACAATCCTGCTTTCCAGGATAATCCAAAATACTGAAAATCCAATTGTCACAAGGACAGAAAGTGATGTGAAATTTTCTGAACAGGGGGCACAGATAGCAAAACAAACTTTATCCTATGCTATCCAAAACAAAACAAAAAATGTTTGGCTAGAGTTTCACCTAAAAAAAGTGCCTGTTCCAACTTACATACAAATTCAACTTAAGAACAAACCTAAAGTCCCTATCTTGTATCTAACCCGGGGACTGTCTGTATATATATATATATATATACAGGTTACAAAAAGCAGACTTGAAATTCTCGTATATTTAAGACCTATTGGGTTAATTGTGAAAAACATTCTAAGCAGAAATTGAGGAAGATAAAGTGATCCTAATCGATCTGGGTACAGTTTATTAAAACAAAAATGCTACAAAGATGTACATAAGTAGATCTGATTATGTGAAGATAAATCTATATCACCACACAAAATGATACCAAAAGACTAAAATATTAAGGTCAAACATCTATAGTGATGATTAATGTGTAAAAGAATCCCGCATAATCAGAGAACTGTTGTTGGAAAAATAATGGCACAATATAATGTATTGAAATGATACAAATAGACAGACAAGCGTATCAGATGAGTCACAAAGTGGCATTACTACAGAGAGACAGATAACAATGGTTCAATTTGATTCACTATCAATACTGATGGTCATCACTAGTGAGGACATTGTATATGAATAATGTATAAATGTGTTAAAACATAGTGATAATCCCAATATTATGACACTGAAACCAAAGAACCATTGACTGAATTCCTCTATATTGAAATACCTGTATAGGCTTTAAGATCCAAAATTTCATTCATACCTAATGGGACCCCAGTTTGTAACTTGAATATCCAATAGGCCTCTTTCCTATTCAATTTCACTAATCTGTCACCTCCCATATTAGTAACAGGTACACAATGAATGCCCTGAAATTTAAACATCTTTCTGATATTGTGTCCTATGTGATTCGCAAAATGTCTTGTGACTGTAGTCTTAGGTTTTTTAGCTGTTAAAGAATTAAGGTGTTCCCTAATACGATCATTTAGGGGCCGTGTCATACGACCAACGTACTGTTTCTGACACAGCAAGCAGGTTATTAAATGACCAGTCAATACAGTAGATTTGCATAATCAACAAATGCATGATAAGAAGACAATGCAATAGCACTTAGTCTGAACTTCAAATAGTAGATTTTTTAAAAATAAACTGGAAAGTTATGTCTATTTTCACTCCCCCGTATCATGTGACAGCCATCAGCCAATCACAAATGCATATACGTATATGCTGTAAATTCTTGCACATGCTCAGTAGGTGACTCAAAAAGTGTAAATATAAAAAGACTGTGCACATTTTGTTAATGGAAATAAATTGGATAGTTGTTTAAAATTGCATGCACTATCTGAATCATAAAGTTTAATTTTGACTTGAGTGTCCCTTTAAATATGAATTACAGGTTAGATGGTTTCTCATTTCAAACTCTCGACCAATAGTACATGAGAAGCACTTATTACCCCTTGACACGTACTCGCAACTCTTACATGGAGAGTTGCTACACTCGAAAAAACCTATTCTGGGACTTAACCAAGTACTTGCTCTCGTTTCTTTTCTTGAGAAGTCTCTCTTGAGCATGTTTTCAATAGTCACTGCTCTTCTAGGGATACACTGAATCCCATTATCTGTAACTAAATTACCAATGAGGGGATCCTTCTCAAGAATAGGAATGGCTCTGTAGAAAATTTTACAAATCTGGCTGTATTGTTTGCTGTACGTGGTAATAAATCTGATGGGAATATTTTCATGGGAAGTTGAAGTTCTTTTTGGTTTATCTTTCAGAAAAAGGGACCTATCCATTCTACTCACTTAATTTCTGCTTTAATTAAGGGCCTCAATATCATACCCTCCAGATACCAACCTCGATGTTAATTAATCTTCTTTGACAGAGAAAACATTGTCTTTTGTACAGTTTTGTCTAAGACATATGTACTCCTCTTTTGGGATTGCTTTTTTCAGATTCTGGGGATGATTTGAGTTAGCTCTAAGGATAGTATTCCCTGCTATTTTCTTTCTATATGAATTAGTGACCAATTTACCAGAAAGATCTTTAATAATTACAACATCCAAAAAAGGGATTCTTTCTTTCTGAGCTTCAAAAGTGAAATTGAGGTTCATTTTATTACAATTTAGGTAGCTCAAAAACTCAGGAATTAGGTTGGCATCTCCTCGTCATATTAACAAGAAGTCGTCAATATAGCGAGAATAAAAGGTAATGTTACTAGTAAAGGGGTTACTGTTGCAGAAAATTTCAAAGGAATTTCAAAAGAATTAAGATACAAATTGGCATAGGAGGGGACAAATTTTGTCCCCATCGCCGTGCCACAGCCTTGTAGAAAAAACTGGCCTTGGAATGAAAAATAATTATGAGTTAGAAGAAAGTATATTGCTTCTTCAATAAATTCAATATAAACATCATCATAATTACTATAAAGGGTTAACATGATATGTATTGCCTCAATGCCCTCTTTATGAGGGATGCAAGAGTATAAAGAAGAAACATTCACTGTTAAGAGGATATCATTAGGTTGTGTTTCTACCTGATCTAAAAGGGACAACAAATATTTGGTGTCTCTAATATAACCAGGACTCTTATTCACTATCAGTTGCAGTATAGAGTCCACATAAGACCCTAATTTCTCACCTAAGGTACCTATGCCTGAAATGATGGGCCTGCCCGGTGGAGATTTTAAAGTTTTGTGTACTTTAGGGAGATGTTTGAATATAGGTATCTGCGGACTATGTACTCTCAAGAGTTCAGCTGTATTCATTGTTATTACACCTTTATGATAAGCTATATTGAGGAAACTGTCAAATTCTTTTTATAAATTTATTTGTAGGATTAAAGGTAATCTAAAATCTTTTTATATGGGTTTGTGTCCATTAGTTGTCTATTGGCTTTTATTACATATGCAGACTTATCCTGTACAACAACAGAGCCTCCCTTAACGGATTTGGAAATGACCAGGTTTTTGTTGTTTTTTTAATCTGTTTAAAGTGGTTGTTTGTCATTTGCTCATGTTGTTATGTGAAGTTTTATTGTGTTGTCTGTCAGAGGATTCAGCCAGTGCTATAATGTCTCTTTCAACTATTTTGTAGAAAGTGTCCACAAAACTCCCTCTCATCTGTATGGGATAAAAACTACGGTCAGATTTAGATAAGGTACAAGTGGGGATTTCTAGATGTTCTTTGTTAAATCTGATATTATCACTATTCAAGGATTGAAGTGTAATTAGAGTGCATTGGTCTTCAAATGTTAGTGGATGTTGTGTTGTCAGATTATCCAATATCTGACTACTATCATATGTGGATGAAGGAGTGCTAATAGACATGTGTGTGTCAGATGACAAACGTGTGTCATTTGTGTAATGGGTTAAGTCCAATTTATGTTGCAGAATAAAATGTATTTTAAGTGTTAATAGTCTAGTGAATTTATTAATGTCGACTAGGGTGTCAAATAATTGGAAATCTGTAGTTGGTGCAAACTCATGCCTAAAGATAATACATCTTCTTCATCTGAGCTTAGATTTACAGAAGACAAGTTAACCACATTAGTATCCTTTATCAAAGACCCAGGTGAAGACTGTGAGATAAAAAAATTTAGTGTTAGAAGTGAAACGATTCTTATCTTTTTTAGTGATTACTTCTTATTTTTCTTTAAACCCCTGCTTGGATATCTTGCAGGAGGAGGCGGAGCATCTGACTTTTATTGAGACATCAGATTGTGTATTATGTGCAATTAGTAAGGTTGTTGTATCAGTATCAGAAACACTTAGCCTCCCCCTGAATGATTTAGGTAATGCACATTTTTTCGGTTTTGTACATACACACACACATACATATATATATATATATATATATATATATATATATACACATATATATATATACATATATATATACACACACACACTCACACATATATATATATATATATATATATATATATATACACACACACACACACACACACACACACATACATATATATATATATATATACACACACACACACATATATATATACACACACACACTCACACATATATATATATATATATATATATATATACACACACACACACACACATACATATATATATATATATATACACACACACACACACTCTCATTGGTAATTTAATTACAGATAATGGGATTCGGTGTATCCCTAAAAGAGCAGTGACTATTGAGAACATGTTCAAGAGAGACTTCTCAAGAAAAGAAACGGGAGCAAGTACTTGGTTAAGTCCCAGAAAAGTTTTTTTTAAGTGTAGCACCTCTCCATGTAAGAGTTAAGAGTACGTGTCAAGGGGTAATAAATTCTACTCAGGTACTACTGGTCGAGAGTTTGAAATGAGAAACCATCTAACCGGTAATTCAAAATATGTAGTATATTTAATAAACTGCTTGCTGTGTCAGAAACAGTACGTTGGTCGTACGACACGCCCCCTAAAGGATCATATTAGGGAACACCTTAATTCTTTAACAGCTGGAAAACCTAAGACTACAGTCACAAGACATTTTGCGAATCACATAGGACACAATAAGAGAAATGTTTACATTTCAGGGCATTCATTGCGTACCTGTTACTAATATGGGAGGTAACAGATTAGCGAAATTGAATAGGAAAGAGGCCTATTGGATATTCAAGTTACAAACTGGGGTCCCATTAGGTATAAATGAAATTTGGAATCTTAAAGCCTATACAGGTATTTAAATATAGAGGAATTCAGCCAATGGTTCTTTTGGTTTCAGTTTCATAATATTGGGACTATGTTTTAACACATTTATACATTATTCATATACAATGTCCTCACTAGTGATGACCATCAGTATTAGTATTGATAGTGAATCAAATTGAACCATTGTTATCTGTCTCTCTGTAGTAATGCCACTTTGTGTCTCATCCAATACACATGCCTGTCTATTTGTATCATTTCTTTAGTCTTAGCAACATATCCATTACATTGTGCCATTATTTTTTCAACAACAGTTCTCTGATTATGCAGGATTCTTTTACACATTAATCATCACTATAGATGTTCGACCTTAATATTTTAGTCGATCATCTTTTGGAATCATTCTGTGGAGTGATGTAGATTTATCCTTGCATAATCAGATCTCTTATGTACATCTTTGTAGCATTTTTGTTTTAATAAACTGTACCCAGATCTATTAGGATCACTTTTTTATCTTCTTCAATTTCTGTTTAAAATGTTTTTCACAATTAACCCCATAGATCTTAAATGTACGAGAATTTCAAGTCCCCTTTTTGTAACCTGTATATATATTGTTTTAGATGTTGTATGCATTTACTTCTGATTTATTTGTGCATCACATTGTGTTACAAGTGGCTGATAATCTATTTACTTACCAATTACCTTCTTTACCTATTTGATGATGTCATCTGTATTCTCGTTTATTTGTATCCTATTGGTCACTATGTACTATTTAAAGCAGTAGGGGGAAGTACTTACCTATCCCTGACGAAGTGCCAAATGGCATGAAACGCGTAGGCTGTTTTTTGTGAGCTTACACTATCTTGTATGTCATTAACCTGATACATTAAAAGCTACTCTTTTAAATCTCCTTGGATGTGGATCTACCTTATTTTTGTTGCTATCATATTCTGAAGCGTGGGAGGCTTCCTGATGCACTGTGTGCAGAATTCATCCTGTCCTACCAGATTTCCAGAGTTGGTCACGTGACTATCCGAGTGAGATGCCTTACCCGTGGCGGTTTGAACTTGGCGTCTTCCGCATCTGTGGAACTCAGACCAGCTATTGAGCGGGACAAGCAGGGAACAAACAGCAGGCAGGACCAACTACGAAAGACTGTCACCCTATTGATACAAGGTATTGTTTCAACTTTGTGTAAAGTTTATCTATTCCCGCTTATACAAAGCGGTTACAGTTGTGTGTTCCCGGAGTGATACTAATTATCATATGCAGATTAAGCTGTTACACTGTTACAAGTGCATATTCATTTGGATACAACTCATGTGAGATCTAGTATTGCTACATCTGGGATATACTTATCATTGTGTTATTGCTCTCTATATATACAGTATATATATATATATATATATATATATATATATATGTGTGTATGTATGTATGTACTGGGAGCTAGCTGGCGATTGGTGGCTGCACATATATACCTCATGTCACCATATGTGTTCAGTTAGCTCCTAGTAGTGCATTGCTGCTCCTTCAACAAAGGATACCAAGAGAAAAAAGATATTCTGATAACAGAAGTAAATTGGAAAGTTGATTAAAGTTGCATGCTCTGTCAGAATCAAGAAATAATTTATTTAGGTTTCATGTTTGTATTTATGTTATACACACAGTTTTGTAATTCTTAAACAGTTTTTTTTTGCTGAAAACAGAAAACCCAAAAATTGTGTTTTGGAAAAGCAAAATTTACAGTATCTAGAACCTAGTGCCATCTTCTTACTGTTTGTCTTCTGCAAAGACAAACAGTGTTATGTACAGTAAGGTTTGGAACTTTAGCTGATATTCAAAACCTTGTCACTTTGAGGTTTCATGATTTATAGTATGAGAACTGTTAAAAATCATATTACAGAAAATAAGATAAGTTGTGCCCACTTTGTTCTTATGGAAATTCATTTCCTACAGTGTTCTTGATTTTAGATGAAAATCTTGTGAAAACAGAAAACAAGGTTTTCTCAAATAATTACTTTTTTTTTTTTTTTTTAAATCTTTGAAAATATTAAGTTTAAAACATAATGGATCACACATGCTCAGTATACCCAGCATTCCCATATACAAATAACATTCAGATTGTTTAATGCTCATTATAAATACCATGCTGTCAAATTGCAAAACGCACGCATGAAATCTATTAAACCCATTAACCAATTTTGGATTTCAGTAATTGGAATCCATTCAGATAAATGATTGTGATTATTTTGCTAAAAATAAAAAATCATCAGTATATATATATAAAAGAAATAAAAATGATTGGAATCTACTCCATAATTAGAGACAAATATTAGTTTAAATCATGTTGAAAAAGCAAAGTAACATTTGGGCCACCCTTAGCATTTGCAGACCCTGGGAAAGACAAATTTGTGGTGCCCCTTAGCCCAGGGAGACTACTTTCCCATATATTTGCATTAACAGAACCCATTTTGCAGACGTGTTTTTGAAGTGTTACGAATGTAACCCCTAATTTTTTTTCATGATTAAGATAGAACATACAATTTTAAACAACTTTCCTATTTACTTTTATTATCAAATTTTTAGTTTTCTTGTTATCCTTTGTTGAAAAGCAAGAAGGGAAGTTGAGCATGCATTTGTCTGCAGCATTATATTGCAGCAGTTTTGCAACACTGTTATACGTTCGCAAGAGCACTAGATGGCAGCAATATTTCTCAAATTTGATAGAAGTAAATTTGAAACATTTTTTTTTTTTAATTGTATTGTCTATCTGAATCATGAAAGAAAAAAATTGGGTTTCATGTCCCTTTAACTGAGGAATCAAATCTACTTGAGCAAATACATTTACACAAACTTCAGGCTATATTATCATAGTGGATCCAGCTGAAACAAAACATCTGTATTATGCCTCTGGTTAATGGTAAGATGCACATTTCTTTTTTAAAGACTATACATCAAAATCTACATTACCTCAACCCAAAAAAATGTTGTATTGAAGGACATAGATAGACATATTCATAAAACTTGCATTGTAATGCCAGAAGATTATAAAGATACAGAATGTTTCTAGTTTCTGTCCTCTCGTAATTTTGTTATTTGCAAAACAGATAGATTTGACGATAACTCGTTGTTTCAGTAAAATGTCATAGATGGCACTCTAGGATTTTTCTTTGAAATCTGTAATGTTGCCACAACAGCTTTACCTCAACACAAAATTAAAAACGAGGCACTGAATTAATTGGCTGACAGCATTGCAGTGGGTTACATATCATTTGACATTTGAAAGATAATTTAATATTTAAACTTTTTTTAATATTTATATTTATACTTTGTCTTTTGTTTTCTATTCTTAGGAATGGAAAACTACAGATGAAAGCTTAAAGGGACATTAAACACTAAATACATGCTAGATAGAATGATGCATTCAAAGAAAAGATTAGTCCATGACTAACATGTAGATGCATTTTTTAAAGTTTCATTAGTTGTTTAAAAAGTGACAAAATAAGTGTAAAGTTTTAGTGTCTATAAAACACTGGGAGCTGCCATGTTGTAACTTGTGTTACCTTCTCTGCTGTGGCCAATTAGGGACCGTTATAAATAGGTCATTAGAGTGTGCAGCCAATGGTTGTGCTGGATTTAACAGTGTTCTGCGCTTCTATTTCTAACAGGAACTGAAAAGCTCACAATTTCAGAATGGAATTACAGGAAAAGAGGACAAAATAAATAATGAAAGTATATTGCAGAGTTGTTTTATATATACAATTTATCATTTTATATTACCATCTCAAAGTGTTTAATGTCCCTTTAATATGCCTAAAAATGACAAGTTTATTAAACCATTTGACAAAAAATATTTGTGCTTCTATTTTCTAGTTTATCAAACAAAAACACTAAATATTCAGCAACAAAGTTTTTTCTTCTATAAAGGACTATGCAGAGAAAATACTTGATTTTAAAATGTTTTATTTTAGGGTAAACATTTTTCAGTTTAAACCCTAAGAAAAGAGAAACAAATATATAAAGTTAAGCACATGGCCTGCTTCCTTGGTTTTCCTGAGTAGTGAGCACATGGCTGTTGATTGGTGAATTAGCACCTCATAATTCCCATGTATGCAGAACTCCACACTAACCCAATTTCAGAGGGACAGTCGCTAATTTTAAGCTCTGTCCCGCTGCCCCTCTTAGACAGCCGTGCCTCCTGATTTGCAGCATTTCCCTTATAATAAAAAACAAATAAAATGTGATTATAAGTAGGGTTGCCACCTATAAGTTACACGTGCTGCAGGGTGTGCAGGGAGGAATATTAATAGTGCATATAAATAGTGCTGTCCAGAAATATAATACATGTTCCTCCCAGCACACCCTGCCGCACGTGTAACTTATAAGTGCCCAGGAAAACATGGCTGCAACTCTGAGGTGCAAACAATAAACAAAATATTTATAGGATACATATTTCCGTATTTGAGGCAATATCAGTACCTATAGTAAACACCCAATTGTTCCGTCACTGTACCAGAGTCAAATTAGTGTCCCCTCCCTCCTGACACCATCCACAAAATGGCAAAAGGCCTCAAACTCCTGAGTCCTGGGTACCCAGCCACCAAATTTGGGAGGTATGTTGCAGAACATGAAAAAATGATGGAAAGAAAATTAGGTGAGCCAATGTGCAGCCACCAATCAGCAGCTAGCTGCCAGCAGTACATTCTGCTCCTCAGCCTACCTTCCTAAGTATGCTGTTAAACAAAGGATACCAAGAGAACAACGCAAATTAGATAACAAAAGTACATTAGAAAGTTGTTAAAATTACTCTATTTGAATCATATTAGTTTAGTGCTGACGACTTTACTGTCCCTTTAAACATGTGCTAGGTATGTCAAAACACAAAAATAAGTATTTGTAATATATTAGCTTATGTATTAAATATGGCTGACCAGGGATTCAGCTATTTAAAGGAACAGTCTACTCCAGAAGTTTGAATGTTTAAAAAGATAGATAATCCCTTTAGTACCCATTTTATTAAAAAAAGATAGATAACCCCATTATTACCCATTCCCCAGTTTTGCATAACCAACACAGTTATATTAATACACTTTTTACCTCTGTGATTACCTTGTATCTAAGCCTCTGCAAACTGCCCCCGTATTTCAGTTCTTTTGACTAACTTGCATTTTAGCCAATCAGTGCTGACTCATAGGTATGGCAAACATGAACTAGCGCTTGTCTAGCTGTGAAAATATGTCAAAATACACTGACATAAGCTTAGAAAAAAAGCAAATTTGATAAAAAGTAAATTGGAATATTTTTTTTTTAAATTGCATGCCCTATCTGAATCAATCATAAAAGTTTAATTTAGACTAGACTGTCCCTTTAATGACGTCTCAGTATCTTGCAAATTGTTTTTGCCTCTTCTTTCTGTGGCCCGATTACAAGGTGTAAAAAGACCTCTGTAGCTGCCTCTTGCACTGCAAAATTAGCCGGCTAGAGTTCTTAACCCCCCGCTGACTTGGCCCTCAGAAACGTATGTAGCATGACTTGATTGCATAACATGAGCCTTGTGTTGGTGTAGCCTTTGTTAAAACGGCACGCATGGAGGTAATACTGGAGTTACTCTGAAAGCTACAAGATAAGATCATCTGAACATCAAGGATATTTTTAAACAGGCAAATATTCTTATCTAAAAAAACTGAATTTATGCTTACCTGATAAATTACTTTCTCTTGCGGTGTATCCAGTCCACGGATTCATCCTTACTTGTGGGATATTCTCATTCCCTACAGGAAGTGGCAAAGAGAACACACAGCAGAGCTGTCCATATAGCTCCCCCTCTGGCTCCGCCCCCCAGTCATTCGACCGACGGTTAGGAGAAAAAGGAGAAACCATAGGGTGCAGTGGTGACTGTAGTTTAAACAATAATTTTTAACCTGACTTAATTGCCAGGGCGGGCCGTGGACTGGATACACCGCAAGAGAAAGTAATTTATCAGGTAAGCATAAATTCTGTTTTCTCTTGCAAGGTGTATCCAGTCCACGGATTCATCCTTACTTGTGGGATACCAATACCAAAGCTTTAGGACACGGATGAAGGGAGGGAACAAGACAGGTAACCTAAACGGAAGGCACCACTGCTTGCAAAACCTTTCTCACAAAAATAGCCTCTGAAGAAGCAAAAGTATCGAATTTGTAAAATTTGGCAAACGTATGCAGTGAAGACCAAGTCACTGCCTTACAAATCTAACACCACATTCACTTTACCCTCCCGTGGAGATGCTACTTGTTAGAGCGGCAAAGAGAATGACTGGGGGGCGGAGCCAGAGGGGGAGCTATATGGACAGCTCTGCTGTGTGTTCTCTTTGCCACTTCCTGTAGGGAATGAGAATATCCCACAAGTAAGGATGAATCCGTGGACTGGATACACCTTGCAAGAGAAAAATGTAGTCAAGATTGAAGTTGATTCAATAAATGATATACATGGCATTTTTTTTAAATGATATAGTTTCTGTAATAATAGCTTCTATATTTAGAGGTATGTTGAGGTTTCATATTGCCCTAGGCCCCTTCTTCTGTGCTAACAATTCTATCTCTCTCATTACGTTCATTCTGTAGCACTCCTTTTACTTCACGGTTATTGATGGCTGCTTAGTATTTGGAAATGACCACGCCAAAAGGAAAGAAGGAGAGTGTGAGAAGGGGAGGGAAAAGAGATAGAGAGGGGGGATGAAAGGAAGGAAATAGCGAGAATAAAGTGATAGATAAAAACTTAATGAAGCAAAAGGTAAAAAAGGTGTGCAGTTAGATGAGAGATATAGATAGATGAATGGATAAATATATAGATAGACAGACAGATATACACACAGACAGACAGATGACACTCTTGTGAGATACTTTAGTTTTAAGCAGTTTTGCCGTTTACACTCACTTCAGGTTGATTGTAACCCAATTGTAGTGTTAAAGGGATATGAAACCCATATTGTTTCTATCATGATTCAAACAGAGGGTCGATTTTAACCAATTTGCTAATTTACTCCTATTATTAATTTTTCTTCGTTCTCTTGGTATCTTTATTTGGAAAAACAGGAACGTAAGCTTTGGAGCCGGCCCATTTTTGGTTCAGCACCTGGTTAGTGCTTGCTGATTGGTGGCTAAATGTAATAAAGTATCAATGTGGTGAGAAAATAGACTTCAATAATCTGTATATAAATTCACAATACAAGGTCACCATGGCAGCAAATATGTGGCCTGGCACTAATAAAGATAAATACCTAATGTACTAACAATACCGCTATACTATGCATTTTCAAACCAGACATTTCACTGCTTAAAGGAATAGTCTAGTCAAAACTAAACTTTCATGACTCAGATAGAGCATTGAATTTTAAGAAACTTTCTAATTTACTCCTATTTTTGGATCAACACCTGGGTAGTGCTTGCTGATTGGTATCTAAATGTAGCCACAAATCAGCAAGCGCTACCCAGGGTGCTAAACCAAAAATGGTCCAGCTCTTATGCTTACATTCCAGCTTTTTCAAATAAAGATACCAAGAGAACGAAGAAAAATTGATAATAGGCGTAAATTAGAAAGTTGCTTAAAATTGCATGCTCTATCTGAATCATGAAAGTTTAATTTTGACTAGACTATTCCTTTAAAGGGACACTCAAGTCAAAATAAAACTTTCATTATTCAGATAGAGCGTACAATTTGAAACAACTTTCCAATTTACTTCCATTAAAAAAAAAGTGCACAGTCTTTTTATATTTAAACTTTTTGAGTCACCAGCTACTACTGAGCATGTGCAAGAATTCACAGAATAAGCGTGTATGCATTTGTGATTGGCTGATGGCTGTAACATGGTACATGTATGCATTTGTAATTGGCTGATGGCTGTCACATGGTACAGGGGGAGTGGAAATAGACATAACTTTTAAAATTGTCAGAAAAAAACTACTATTCATTTGGAGTTCAGACTAAGTGCTATTACATTGTCTTGTTACCTTGCATTTGTTGATTATGCAAATCTACTGTGTTGACTGGTCCTTTAAGTATAATCTTCTTTCGAAATGGAAGAAATGCCAAAAAAAGGAAAAACAATGTCCAAATATTTGCACAAAAATTGTCTGATTTATGGATGTTATGACTATAAACATATTTTCCAGTGAATGATGACAGAGATGGTTAATCTAAAGTAAAACTAACAATGATGTACCAATAACGTTTAACCTTGAGTTCTTCCTCCAATATCCTGTAGTTGGCATCACTGTGTAGTTTCAAAACTCAAAAATCAATTGGCTTCACATTTTGTTTCTCAATCTGCAGAGACACGGTAACAATTATTCTTTTTAAGTTTTAATTTGCTCTTTGGTAGCTTTGTAATGAAAACAATACTCAAATCTGACTTTAAAGACATCTTTTATAATTTATAATGTAGTTCAGAACCAAGGCAGCATAATAAAGTTTCAGTGTCACCCTTCCTTGTATCAAAGAGTGTATGGGCACTCACTTACAATGAAGATAATTGGCTAGAGTTCAACTCCTGTCTGCCCGGCATTGCAGCTAGCAGGCAGCAATATGCTTCCCTGTATTTATCATTGCACAGACCACTGCTTGTGCAACGCTGCCAACTGCGCATGAGCAGGGGCTGTCAATTACCTTGGTTGGATAAAACACCAATTAGAAGCTGGCATAGAAGGGTAACTAGGAGTGGTCTGATGAAGGCGTCATAAAGCTGCATTCCCAGATGATCATTTCGGCCTTCTTTGGGCGTCGTCAGTGAGGTGCAGCCATTTTCCTATAAGCACATAGGGCAAGGAGTCCACATCTGGGTTCCCCCATTACCCTTAGGGAGACTTCCCCAGGGTTATATTGTAAATACATACAGAAAAAAGTGCTCTCTCAGGAACAAACAACAGCTCAGTAGCTTGTTCTATGGTGAGTTACCACATAGGAGCAGCCTCTTTTAGCCCAATTGTGCTTTTCACAGAGAAGAACTTTCCTGAAGTACCATATTTTTCACTCCATAAGACGCACCTGACAATAAGAAGCACCTAGTTTTTAGAGGAGGAAAACAAGAAAAAAAACATTCTGAATCAAATGGTGTAGTAAACTATAACAGAATAATAGAATCATCAGGGTCATTAACAAATGAAGAGAGACTTTAAGGTTTCGAGAACTCTTCTAGTCTGTGTACCCCAAGAACTCTGAATCGCTAGAGTCAGAATTTAAGAAGTTCAGATCACAAACGTGAAGACATTTTTAATTGAATGAATGACACCCACACTGACACACTCATACTGTGTGTGCCTGGCCTCTCCGGCCCCCTCAGAGTCAGAGAGACCCCCCCCAGGCCCCTTCCTAGTAGAAATTCAAATGCCCCTCCTCATAGAGCCCCCCCCCATTCCAAGAAATGCCGGCTCCGGCCTCCGGACCAATTCTCAGAGACCCCCACCAGTGCTGCCACCATTCCTACCTGCTCGGATGGAAAGTGAGCTCCGCCTCGTCGCGCGCCAGTCCTCCACTCTATGACTCTGAGTCTGACAACAGACCACCACGGGGCCAACATTAAAGTTAAAAGCAATAATAGCCGGCGCGGGCAGCCGGGTCACTGTGCGGTCTCACTCAGGAATCTTGGAGTTAGTAAAATTAAGTTTAGTTGCAAGCAAGATCAAAATTAGACAAATTAAATATTTTTTATTTTTTTTTATCATAGGCAGTCGGCACCACTCTAAGGGTGCTGCCTATACTGCCTACTACAAAACGCCAGCCCTGATCACATTCGCTCCATAAGAGGCACAGACATTTCCCCTTACTTTTGAGGGGGAAAAAAGTGCGTCTTATGGAGCGAAAAATACGGTATATATTTTGAGGCTGTACTGACCTTGTTAGGTGGGATCAGACTGATATACTATTGTGTGTCTGTAAATATATATATATATATATATATATATTTATAAAAACCTTAGTAAGAAGTATGGGACAGCACCCAAAAACAAATCTGTGATTGAAATAGCCACTCAACAACTGGTAATTAAAAAAAAAAAGGAAAACTAATATTTTATTAGTCTTACAAAAAAAAAAATCACATATATCCACAGTGAAAGCTAAAAGCCATTAAATTACTGCAGTTTAGACAAACTAAGGGGCCTATTTACTATGGTGCAAGCGGATATGATCCGATATAGCAGATCATGTCCGCTGCACATCAATAAATGACGACAGCATACGCTGTCGGCATTTATCATTGCACCAGCAGTTCTTGTGAACTGCAGGTACAATGCCACCCCCTGCAGATTCAACAGGGAGTGTCAATCAACCAGATTGTATTAGATTGGGTTGCTTTCTGTCCGCGGCCTCAGAGCAGGCGGACAAGTTATGGAGCAGTGGCTTCATAACTTCTGTTTCCGGCGAGCCGAAACAAGGGGCATCAAGCTCCGTACGGAGCTTGATAAATATGCCCCTAAATGTCAAGAGAACGATGGCTAAATCGTCCTTTGCTAATAAATATGCCGGCATTTTGTTATATAAACGTGCCACATATGTAACAAATTAGTTGCAACTGTTGATCTTTCAATGGTTAGTATGAATGTTAAAAAACAATAATTTCCATTAAAGGGACCATCAACACCAGAATTTTTGTTGTTTTAAAGACAGATAATCCATTAATTACCCATTCCCCAGTTTTGCATAACCAACACAGTTATAAATATAGCTGCAAGCAGCAATAGGGGTAGCCATGCGCATCACCTTTGCAAAGCATACAAGCTGCAAAGTCACAATATATAGCTACACAGCACATTTCACAGCTTTAACATAAGCAGTTGCAAAGAAATCACATTTTCTAGTTCATGTGACTCTAGTTCACAATATAAGGTTATACAGCTAGTTTCACAGTTCTAAGATAAGCAGTTGCAGAGAAAATAGATTTGTGAAATTTTCGCATAAAACAAAATGGCTGCCAGATCACATGATATACAGCCTCCATATTATGCACAATAATTCTCACTATATATGTCAATAATAATGGCAAAAATAAAGCATTTTTGTAAAATGGTATTTGTTTTATTATTAATTTAAAAATATCGTTAAACGTTTTTGAACGATTCAAAATGGCTGCCAAACCACATGACCTATCAACTTCTCTTGAACAAATCTGAATGTTAGTCATAAGCTAACTCTGTAAACAAAATTTCAAGTCTGTGCCATAAGCGGTTTCGGAGAAGAAGATTTTTGTAGTTTTTAAAAACAGCTCATACGAAACAAAATGGCCGCCACACTGTGTAATGTATGGCTTTCATATTACACACACTAATGTTCACCATAGACCTCTACAATTTGCACAAGTTTCATAAAAATTTGCAAATGTTTTATTCCACGAAGGCGACTGCGCAATGCAAATTTTAACTGCAATATTGTCTTTAAGGGTTATGACTATGTGTAATCATGTGTGTATTACACTGTAATATTGTTAAATATTGTAAAACTAATGTATAAAGTGCAAAATTACGCAATTAAATGGCGATTAAAAGGTTAATGTCTCACAGCAGCCATGTTGATTATGGAAAAATCGCAATTTTAACAAACTTGGTAGAGGTTCTTACAAGGAGCATATGTGCAAAATTGCGCTTTATTGCACTAAGCGGTTTAAGAGAAGATGTTTAAAGATTTTTGCAAAATGCAAGATGGCTGCTACATCATGTGACCAAGGCACTTCTGTTGAACAATGGCAAATCTAGATCATAGCAGCACTGAGCACAGCAAGTTTCAAAGTTGCAACATAAGCAGTTCCAGAGCTGAAGATTTTTAAGCTTTTCTCGAAATTTGTCGCAAAAAACAAAATAGCTGCCTAACCATATGACCTATGAGTTCAATGTTGCATGAGATGTAGAATTGCAATAGGCTGTACCAGCATACCTGATTTCAAGAGTTTAGCATAAGTAATTTGTGTTTTGTGAGCAATTGAATCAAAAGAGGCAGTATTGAATTATAAATAATTACGATAAAAATAAAACTAATATTGCTGCCACATCATGTGACTGATTCTCTCCTAATGAGCAATCATGAATCAAGGTCACAATATAAGATTATACAGCAAATTTCATAGTTCTAACATAAGCGGTTTCAGAGAAAATAGACTTTCGTTATTTTCGCGTAAACCAAGATGGCTGCCTGATCATAAGATATAGAGCTTCCATATTATGCACAATAGTGCTCACCATAGATGTCAATAAACATGGCAAAAATAAAGCATTTTTGTAAAACTGTTTTTGTTTTATTATTAATTTTAAAATATCGTTAAGCGTTTTTGAACAATTCAAAATGGCTGCCAAACCACATAACCTATCAACTTCTCTTGAACAAATCTGAATGTTAGTCGTATGATAACTCTGTAAACAAAATTTTAAGTTTGTGCCATAAGCGGTTTCGGAGAAGAAGATTTTTGTAGTTTTTAAAAACAGCGCATACGAAACAAAATGGCCGCCAAGCTATGCAATGTATGGCTTTCAAATTGCACATACTAATGCTCACTATAGACCTCTACAATTTGCATAAGTTTCATGAAAATTTGCAAATGTTTTATTTCACGAAGGCGACTGCGCAATGCGAATTTTAACTGCAATATTGTCTTTAAGGGTTATGACTATGTGTAATCATGTGTCTATTACACTGTAATATTGTTAAATATTGTAAAACTAATGTATAAAGTGCAAAATTACGCAATTAAATGGCGATAAAAAGGTTAATGTCTTACAGCAGCCATGTTGATTATGGAAAAATCGCAATTTTAACAAACTTGGTAGAGGACCTTGCAAGGAGCATATGTGCAAAATTGCGCTTTATTGCACTAAGCGGTTTAAGAGAAGAAGATGTTTAAAGATTTTCGCAAAATGCAAGATGGCTGCTACATCATGTGACCAAGGCACTTCTTTTGAGCTACAGCAAATTTAGTTCATAGCAGCACTGAGCACAGCAAGTTGCAAAGCTGTAACATAAGCAGTAACAGAGCTAAAGATTATTAAGCGTTTCTCGAAATTTGTCGCAAAAAACAATATGGCTGCGTAACCTTATGACCTATGAGTTCAATATTGCATGAGATGTAGCAGAGCAATAGGCTGTACTAGCATACCTGATTTTAAGAGCTTTGCTTTAGCAGTTCAAAAGTTATGGGCAATAGAAAAAGTGGCGGAATAATAAAAATAATAAATATAGCTGCAAGCAGCGATAGAGGTGGCCATGCGCATCGACATTGCAATGACATACAAGCAGCAAAGTCACAATATAAAGCTTTATAGAAGTTTTTACAATTCTAAAATTAGCAGTTGCAAAAATAACACGTTTTCGAAATTTTTGCATTTTTCAAGATGGCTGCCCCACTATATGGCCAATAATTTCATCACGATCAGATGTAACTCTAGGTGACAATATATGGTTATACAGCAAATTTCACAGCTTTAACATAAGCGGTTGGAAAGAAAACACGTTTTCTAAATTTTTGCGTAAACCAATATGGCTGCCAAAGCTTGTGACCAACTCCTTCAACATGAACAACTGTGACTCTAGGTCACAATATAAGGTTATACAGCAAGCTTCACAGTTCTAACATAAGCAGTTGCAGAGAAAATAGATTTTCAAAATATTTGCATAAAACAAAATGGCTGCCAGATCATATAATATACAGCCTCCATATTATGCACAATAATTGTTACCATAGATGTCAATAAACATGGCAACAATAAAGCATTTTTGTAAAAAGGTTTTTATTTTATTATTAGTTTAATAATATCGTTAAGCGTTTTTGAACAATTCAAAATGGCTGCCAAACCACATGACATATCAACTTCTCTTGAACATATCTGAATGTTAGTCATAAGATAACTCTATAAACAAAATTTCAAGTCTGTCCCATAAGCGGTTTCAGAGAAGAAGTTTTTTATAGTTTTTAAAAATGGCGCATACAAAACAAAATGGCCGCCAAGCTATGAAATGTTTGGCTTTCAAATTGCACATACTAATGCTCACTATAGACCTCTACAATTTAAGGAAGTTTCATGAAAATTTGCAAATGTTTTATTTCACGAAGGCGATTGCGCAATGCGAATTTTAACTGCAATATTGTCTTTAAGGGTTATGACTATGTGTAATCATGTGTCTATTACACTGTAAAATTGTTAAATATTGTAAAACGAATGTATAAAGTGCAAAATTACGCAATTAAATGGCGATAAAAAGGTTAATGTCTCAGAGCAGCCATGTTGATTATGGAAAAAATCGCAATTTTAACAATTTTGGTAGAGGACCTTGCAAGAAGCATACGTGCAAAATTGCGCTTTATTGCACTAAGCGGTTTAAGAGAAGAAGATGTTTAAAGATTTTCGCAAAATGCAAGATGGTTGCTACATCATGTGACCAAGTCACTTCTGTTGAGCAATGGAAAATCTAGGTCATAGCATAACTAAGCACAGCAAGTTTCAAAGTTGCAACATAAGCAGTTCCAGAGCTAAAGATTATTAAGCAGATCTCGAAATTTGTCGCAAAAAACAATATGGCTGCATAACCTTATGACCTATGAGTTCAATATTGCATGAGATGTAGCATTGCAATAGGCTGTACCAGCATACCTGATTTCAAGAGTTTAGCATAAGTAATTTGTGTTTTATGAGCAATTGACTCAAAAGAGGAAGTATTGAATTACAAATAATTACGATAAACATAAAACCGATATTGCTGCCGCATAATGTGACTGATTCTCTCCTTATGAGCAATTATGAATCTAGGTCACAATATAAGACTGTACAGCAAATTTCACAGTTCGGTTGCAGAAAAAATAGACTTTCGAAATTTTTACGTAAACCAAGATGGCTGCCTGATCGTAAGATATACAGCCTCCATATTACGCAAAATAGTGCTCACTATAGTTGTCAATAAACATGGCAAAAATAAAGCATTTTTGTAAAATGGTTTTTGTTTTACTATTAATTTAAATATATCGTTAAGCAATATTGAACAATTCAAAATGGCTGCCAAACCACATGACGTATCAACTTCTCTTGAACAAATCTGAATGTTAGTCATAAGATAACTCTATAAACAAAATTTCAAGTCTGTCCCATAAGCGGTTTCAGAGAAGAAGATTTTTATAGTTTTTAAAAATGGCGCATACGAAACAAAATGGCCGCCAAGCAATGCAATGTATGGCTTTCAAATTGCACATACTAATGCTCACTATAGACCTCTACAATTTGCAGAAGTTTCATGAAAATTTGCAAATGTTTTATTTCACGAAGGCGATTGCGCAATGCGAATTTTAACTGCAATATTGTCTTTAAGGGTTATGACTATGTGTAATCATGTGTCTATTACACTGTAATATTGTTAAATATTGTAAAACTAATGTATAAAGTGCAAAATTACGCAATTAAATGGCAATAAAAGGTTAATGTCTCACAGCAGCGATGTTGATTATGGAAAAATCACAGTTTGAACAAACTTGGTAGAGGACCTTGCAAGGAGCATATGTGCAAAATTGCGTGTCATTGCACTAAGCGGTTTAGGAGAAGAAGATGTTTGAATATTTTCGCAAAATGCAAGATGGCTGCCACATCATGTGACCAAGGCACTTCTCTTGAGCAATAGCAATTTCAGGTCATAGTAGCACTAAGCACAGCGAGTTTCAAAGTTGTAACATAAGCAGTTCCAGAGCTAAAGATTTTTAGGCGTTTGTCGAAATTTGTCGCAAAAAGCAATATGGCTGCCAGAGCATGTGACCTATGAGTTCAATTTTGCATGAGATGTAGCACAGCAATAGGCTGTACCAGCATACCTGATTTTAAGAGCTTTGCAAAAACAGTTAAGCAGTTATGGGCAATTGAATAAAAAGCTTGGCGGAATAAAAAGAATAATAATAATAAATATAGCTGCAAGCAGCGATAGAGGTGGCCACGCGCATTGCCTTTGCAATGGCATACAAGCTGCAAAGTCACAATATATAGCTATACAGCAAATTTCAAAGATTTAACATAAGCGGTTGCAAAGAAATCACATTTTCTAAATTTTTGCGTTAACCAATATGGCTGCCATAGCTTGTGACCAATTCCTTCAACATGAACAAATGTGACTCTATGTCACAATATAAGGTTATACAGCAAGTATCACAGTTCTAAAATAAGCAGTTGCAGAGAAAATAGATTTTCTAAATGTTCGCATAAAACAAAATGGCTGCCAGATCATATGATATACAGCTTCCATATTATGCACAATAATTCTCACCATAGATGTCAATAAACATGGCAAAAATAAAGCATTTTTGTAAAACGGTTGTTGTTTTATTATTAATTTAAAAATATTGTTAAGCGTTTTTGAACAATTCAAAATGGCTGCCAAACCACATGACCTATCAACTTCTCTTGAACAAATCTGAATGTTAGTCAAAAAATAACTCTGTAAACAAAATTTCAAGTCTGTCCAATAAGCGGTTTCGGAGAAGAAGATTTTTGTAGCTTTTAAAAACAGTGCATACGAAACAAAATGGCCGCCAAGCTATGCAATGTATGGCTTTCAAATTTCACATACTAATGCTCACTATAGACCTCTACAATTTGCAGAAGTTTTATGAAAATTTGCAAATGTTTTATTTCACGAAGGCGACTGCGCAATGCGAATTTTAACTGCAATATTGTCTTTAAGGGTTATGACTATGTGTAATCATGTGTCTATTACACTGTAATATTGTTAAATATTGTAAAACTAATGTATAAAGTGCAAAATTACGCAATTAAATGGCGATAAAAAGGTTAATGTCGCACAGCAGCCATGTTGATTATGGAAAAATCGCAATTTTACCAATCTTGGTAGAGGACTTTGCAAGGAGCATACGTGCAAAATTGTGCTTTATTGCACTAAGCGGTTTAAGAGAAGAAGATGTTTAAATATTTTCGCAAAATGCAAGATGGTTGCTACATCATGTGACCAAGTCACTTCTGTTGAGCAATGGAAAATCTAGGTCATAGCATCACTAAGCACAGCAAGTTTCAAAGCTGCAACATAAGCAGTTCCAGAGCTAAAGATTATTAAGCAGTTCTCAAAATTTGTCGCAAAAAACAATATGGCTGCGTAACCTTATGACCTATGAGTTCAATATTGCATGAGATGTAGCATTGCAATAGGCTGTACCAGCATACCTGATTTCAAGAGTTTAGCATAAGTAATTTGTGTTTTGTGAACAATTGACTCAAAAGAGGAAGTATTGAATTACAAATAATTACGATAAACATAAAACCGATATTGCTGCCGCATCATGTGACTGATTCTCTCCTAATGAGCAATTATGAATCTAGGTAACAAGATAAGACTGTACAGCAAATTTCACAGTTCTGACATAAGCGGTTGCAGAGAAAATAGACTTTCGAAATTTTCGCGTAAACCAAGATGGCTGCCCGATCGTAAGATATACAGCCTCCATATTACGCACAATAGTGCTCACTATAGATGTCAATAAACATGGCAAAAATAAAGCATTTTTGTAAAACGGTTTTGGTTTTATCATTAATTTAAATATATCGTTAAGCAATTTTGAACAATTCAAAATGGCTGCCAAACCACATGACGTATCAACTTCTCTTGAACAAATCTGAATGTTAGTCATAAGATAACTCTATAAACAAAATTTCAAGTCTGTCCCATAAACGGTTTCGGGGGAAGAAGATTTTTATAGTTTTTAAAAATGGCGCATACGAAACAAAATGGCCGCCAAGCTATGCAATGTATGGCTTTCAAATTGCACATACTAATGCTCACTATAGACCTCTACAATTTGCAGAAGATTCATGAAAATTTGCAAATGTTTTATTTCACGAAGGCGATTGCGCAATGCGAATTTTAACTGCAATATTGTCTTTAAGGGTTATGACTATGTGTAATCATGTGTCTATTACACTGTAATATTGTTAAATATTGTAAAACTAATGTATAAAGTGCAAAATTACGCAATTAAATGGCGATAAAAAGGTTAATGTCTCACAGCAGCCATGTTTATTTTGGAAAAATCGCAGTTTGAACAAACTTGGTAGAGGACCTTGCAAGGAGCATATGTGAAAAATTGCGCGTCATTGCACTAAGCGGTTTAGGAGAAGAAGATGTTTGAATATTTTTGCAAAATGCAAGATGGCTGCCACATCATGTGACCAAGGCACTTCTCTTGAGCAATAGCAATTTCAGGTCATAGTAGCATTAAGCACAGCGAGTTTCAAAGTTGTAACATAAGCAGTTCCAGAGCTAAAGATTTTTAAGCGTTTGTCGAAATTTGTCGCAAAAAGCAATATGGCTGCCAGAGCATGTGACCTATGAGTTCAAATTTGCATGAGATGTAGCAGAGCAATAGGATGTACCAGCATACCTGATTTCAAGAGCTTTGCACAAGCAGTTAAGCAGTTATGGGCAATTGAATACAAAGCTTGGCGGAATAAAAAGAATAATAATAATAATAATAATAATAATAATAATCCGAACAATAACAATAGGTTGTCCTGCAACTTTGTTGCTGGCCACCTAATAATCCTAACAATAACAATAGGTTGTCCTGCAACTTCGTTGCATGGCCACCTAATAATAATAATAATAATAATCCTGACAATAACAATAGGTTGTCCTGCAACTTCGTTGCATGGCCACCTAATAATACACGTTTTACGTCTGTAATTACCTTGTATCTTAGCCTCTACAGACTGCCCCCTTATTTAATTTTATTGACAGATTTGCATTTTAGCCAATCAGTGCTCACTCCTCTGTAAATTCACGTGCATGAGCTCAATGTTATCTATATGAAACACATGAATTAATGCCCTCTAGTGGTAAAAAACTGTCAAAATGCATTAAGATTAGAGGTGGCCTACAAATTCTAAGAAATTAGCATATGAACCTCCTAGGTTTAGCTTTCAACTAAGAATACCAAGAGAACAAAGCAAAATTGGTGATAAAAAAGTATAATTGGAAAGTTGTTTAAAATTACATGCCCTATCTGAATCATGAACGTTTTTTTTTTTTTTACTTGACTGTCTCTTTAAAGAGAAAGTATCAACAAAAAAAACTTTTGTTGTAAAAGTCACACACTTGAAGATTGAAGCTACACTGCTGACTCACTTGACCAAAACTCTTTCTTGCATAAAAGCTATAACCTAATTAATTATATTATATATATTTATATATATTAATTATATATATATATATATATATATATATACCGGTATATTAATTATAACCTGGATTCCAGCGGAAGTTAGGCCCTCAAATATTAAACAATTCCCTCTGATAAACCATACCATTACACACTGGGATGCAATTGTATCTTCATTCCCTAATATATCTTCCTTTCCCTCCCACCTTATCCCGGGTTTCCGTAAATGCTGAATTTCAAGGTGGCCTTATCCCTGGGTATTATAGATCGTCTCAATCCCATGATACCATCCCTTTAGCAAACGTTTTGGATCAGGGAAAGCTAAGACCGCAACAAACCCTTTCTGAACTAGCTGGAGGCACATATTAAAAATGGCTAAAATACCTACAACTAGGTCACCCGCAAAGACCTAGCTTGACTCAACAATTAACCCTCTTCGAGAGGCATTGCCTACTAGGGGTTCCTATAAGAGACACCATTTCCTCCAGCTATAAACTTTTAACCATTCCTGATGACCCCAAAAATGTCACATACTTACATAAATGGGAGAATGAGATTGGATCTCACTTGGAAGGTCCAGATTGGCTTCATATCTTTTATAGCACGGCTAGGACGTCTGCCTCTTCAAATATCCAAGAACTCAATAATAAGATCCTTAACAGATTGTATCTCTCCCGGCTCGATTACATAGTATCTACCCAAATGCATCTAGCCAGTGTTGGAGAAGGTGTTGTATGATATGAACAATGAGGCTTTTTAACTTAAGAATACCAAGTTGGAAGTATATGTACAGTTTTAGAAATTACAGTTCTCAAGTATCACAATATAATAGGAACATAATTTGCAAGAGGAATTTCTCTTTATTTTTAAAGTCATAACATAATGTTCACAAAAATTCAACTTAGAGTGATTATATAGAAACATACTGACTGTATTGTAAAAAAAAAACAACTCTCACTACCACATGCTTATCAATAAACACCTGCACTGTATTTTATACGTGACTGAACCAAGTAAATTATCAGATAAAAACTTTATATAAGGTCTGTATGCGTGATTGCGTGCATCCATGTTTACAAACTGCCTTCCTGGTTTCTACTTAGTTGAAGTAATATTATGCTTAAGTAATATGCTTTCTTGGAACAGTAAATATAAAACAACAGGAGGAGACTCACGTAGAAGGAAATGACCCATGCAAAGATATATACAAGATTCTGAAAACAAGAGGATTTCTTGAAGGTTCACCAATAGTTACTTCTCAGCCTTTAAGACAAGTTTAAAGGAAATCCTGTAGAGTGTTGACAGATTTTTACGTTTTTGTATTTTGAAGGTAGGGATCATATATACAATACAAAATAATTTTTATTTGGAATATATATACATATACAAATAATTATAGTAAATACCAGACTAAAAAAAACCTGAACCTAGAAAGACCTACATTTTATGTTAAAAAATGAGTAAAAATAACAGATTTCTTGACAAACTCAAAATCTACAAATCTCCTTAAAAGGATATAAAACTAAATAAATATCAACTGCTGTATATAAATATTGATTTTTTTCTCATATCCCTTTGTGGGGGCAGCACTTCATATGCTACTTCTTTCAATTGTTTTAGCTTTTACAGACAGTAAAAGGGACACAAAACCCATGCGATTTTAACCAACTTTCTAATTTACTCCTAAATTTTAATTTGTTCTCTTAGTATCTTTATTTGAAAAACACAGGAATGTAAGCATAGGATTTTTGGTTCAGCACCTGGTTAAGGCTTGCTGATTGGTGGCTACATTTAGCTACCAATCAGCAGGCGCTACCCAGGGGCTAAACAAAAATTGTCTGGCTCCTATGCTTAAATTCCTGTTCCTGTTGAAAAATTCCCTAAGAGCCAACAATCAATCAATGCACTACCGCTTTGCATTGCTGCTCCATATTTGACTGTTCTCTTCAAACAACTATTCGCTCTGGTTGCACTATGTTAAAGAAAATTTACACAGTGCACCCAGAGCCTGGCGCGGTTTGAAGAAAAGCACTGCAAAGCAAAAGTGCTAACAGTTCCTGCCTGTTTTTTTTCGTTCTTTCTGCAGACATGCTGCATTTTTTGCGATGACATCTCAGATCACAGCATGTTCTCCCTTGGGGGTAAGTTGTAGAGCTGCTTTAGCCAAGGGGTTAAAGGGACAGTTTACTCAAAAATGTTCTCCCCTTTAATTTGTTCCCAATGATCCACTTTACCTGCTGGAGTGTATTAAATTGTTTACAAGTATTCCCATTACCCTTATATTGGCATTTGAATTAGTTTATTTAGCCTGTGGTATCCCCACCCATCCTGAAAGTTTTTGGCCTCGAGGCCAAGCTGTATTAACATAGCAAGTAAAAAAAATTACACTCCCAGTGGGTTATAGAAGAGATAAGGTAATAAAATGTTAATTTTTCATTGTTCTCTCCAAGTATTGGTGATTGGTTTATGAACAGATATAAGATAAAGAAGCAGGTACACAATGTGATAAAGTAATGAGATCTGATTATACCTACAAGCTCAACCCATTTTATTAGGTTGTGGCTTCAAAACACAAAATCAGCTAATTCATATAAACAAATAAGCCTTAAAAAAGCTAAGTACTGTATATACATTTTATACTCTGCAGCTGGTAAAACAAGTACAGCCCTTCGCTAATACAGCGCTTTGTGGAGCTGAAGTTTAATGACCAAGGATTTTGAAACAGTGCTGTAATCATCGTGAGAGTTCAAGTAAAGTGACTTTGTTATGCGCAGTTCACTCTGTTTATAGCATTACAGTGCAATCTGTGTCTCAGTGCTATAGTCTGGCAAATGTTACTACAGTAATTGTCACTATTTTACAGGTACAGTATTTATTGAATACTAATTGAATACTGTGCTGTGCTAGTGTTAAACTAAACTTAGCACTATTGTGTCCCCTGAATGTTAGTTCATAATGTTTTCACGTTTTTAAACACACTGGCAAGTGAAAAGAAAGCTAAAACTGCCTTGTTTCACTTTGCAGCGGGGCTCCGGTCTCTAACCCGCTGTATGAGCGGGGTATACCTGTAATTGGAAACATATTAAGGGAAAAACTATTTTATAGTATACTGTCCCTTTAAGGAGCATGTAAAAATTTGATATCTCTGTGCTCAGGAGTCATGGGACATGCTTATTTTCTCTTTTTAACGAACACTAAATGCTCAAAAATCTGCCAAGATTCTGTAACAAGGAATTTTTCTTGAGAAAGTATACCAAAATGATATTTAAATATCTAGGAATGTATTTCAATGGGTGAAGCCCATTTGTGGAATTTTATATTCCAAAAAATATGCTAAATATGCAAAATCATGGGCTGTCCTAGTCATACGTTTAGGAAAACATTTGTTGGTATATATATATACATACAGTGGTATGCAAAAGTTTAGGCACCCCTGACAATTTCCATGATTTTCTAGAGGCTGTTATTTCTGCTAAAGGAGGCTCTACTAAATATTATAGCAATATTTCTGTTGGGGTGCCCAAATTTATGCACCTGTCTAATTTTGTTTTCATGCATATTGCACATTTTCTGTTATTCCAATAAACATCATTTCACTACTGAAATATTACTGTGTCCTTCAGTTATTTGATAGATCAAAATGAAATTGCTGATCCAAACACCCAATTATTTAAATGAAAATCATGGAAATTGTCAGGGGTGCCTAAACTTTTGCATACGACTGTATATATATATATATATATATATATATAAACCACAGTCAATAGAATAGGCACTCCATAATCCGATGTCAGCCTCCAGGGTGCACTCTCAGGAAAATATCCAAGATTAAAAGTAGTCAAAAAAGGCACTCACTGGAAATAGTATAAAAACAGAATTTATGCCTACCTGATAAATTACTTTCTCCAACGGTGTGTTCGGTCCACGGCGTCATCCTTACTTGTGGGATATTCTCTTCCCCAACAGGAAATGGCAAAGAGTCCCAGCAAAGCTGGTCACATGATCCCTCCTAGGCTCCGCCCACCCCAGTCATTCGACCGACGGACAGGAGGAAATATATATAGGAGAAACCATATGATACCGTGGTGACTGTAGTTAGAGAAAATAATTCATCAGACCTGATTAAAAAAACCAGGGCGGGCCGTGGACCGGACACACCATTGGAGAAAGTAATTTATCAGGTAAGCATAAATTCTGTTTTCTCCAATATTGGTGTGTCCGGTCCACGGCGTCATCCTTACTTGTGGGAACCAATACCAAAGCTTTAGGACACGGATGAAGGGAGGGAGCAAATCAGGTCACCTAAACGGAAGGAACCACAGCTTGCAAAACCTTTCTCCTAAAAATAGCCTCCGAAGAAGCAAAAGTATCAAATTTGTAAAATTTGGCAAAAGTGTGCAGTGAAGACCAAGTCTCTGCCTTACATATCTGGTCAACAGAAGCCTCGTTCTTGAAGGCCCATGTGGAAGCCACAGCCCTAGTGGAGTGAGCTGTGATTCTTTCGGGAGGCTGCCGTCCGGCAGTCTCATAAGCCAATCGGATAATGCTTTTAAGCCAAAAGGAAAGAGAGGTAGAAGTCGCTTTTTGACCTCTCCTTTTACCAGAATAAACAACAAACAAGGAAGATGTTTGTCTGAAATCTTTAGTAGCCTCTAAATAGAATTTTAGAGCACGGACTACGTCCAAATTGTGTAACAAACGTTCCTTCTTTGAAACTGGATTCGGACACAAAGAAGGTACAACTACCTCCTGGTTAATATTTTTGTTAGAAACAACTTTCGGAAGAAAACCAGGCTTAGTACGCAAAACCACCTTATCTGCATGGAACACCAGATAGGGCGGAGAACACTGCAGAACAGATAACTCTGAAACTCTTCTAGCAGAAGAAATTGCAACTAAAAACAAAACTTTCCAAGATAGTAACTTAATATCTATGGAATGTAAAGGTTCAAACGGAACCCCTTGAAGAACTGAAAGAACTAGATTTAGACTCCAGGGAGGAGTCAAAGGTCTGTAAACAGGCTTGATCCTAACCAGAGCCTGAACAAATGCTTGAACATCTGGCACGGCTGCCAGTCTTTTGTGAAGTAAAACAGATAAAGCAGAGATCTGTCCCTTTAGAGAACTTGCAGATAATCCTTTCTCCAAACCTTCTTGTAGAAAGGATAGAATCTTAGGAATTTTTATCTTGTTCCATGGGAATCCTTTGGATTCACACCAACAGATATATTTTTTCCATATTTTATGGTAAATTTTTCTAGTTACAGGCTTTCTAGCCTGAATCAGAGTATCTATTACAGAATCTGAAAACCCACGCTTTGATAAAATCAAGCGTTCAATCTCCAAGCCGTCAGTTGGAGGGAAACCAGATTTGGATGTTCGAATGGACCCTGAACAAGAAGGTCCTGTCTCAAAGGTAGCTTCCATGGTGGAGCCGATGACATATTCACCAGGTCTGCATACCAAGTCCTGCGTGGCCACGCAGGAGCTATCAAGATCACCGAGGCCCTCTCCTGATTGATCCTGGCTACCAGCCTGGGAATGAGAGGAAACGGTGGGAATACATAAGCTAGGTTGAAGGTCCAAGGTGCTACTAGTGCATCTACTAGAGTCGCCTTGGGATCCCTGGATCTGGACCCGTAGCAAGGAACCTTGAAGTTCTGATGAGACGCCATCAGATCCATGTCTGGAATGCCCCATAATTGAGTTATTTGGGCAAAGATTTCCGGATGGAGTTCCCACTCCCCCGGATGGAATGTCTGACGACTCAGAAAATCCGCTTCCCAATTTTCCACTCCTGGGATGTGGATCGCAGACAAGTGGCAGGAGTGATCCTCCGCCCATTGAATTATCTTGGTCACTTCTTTCATCGCCAGGGAACTCCTTGTTCCCCCCTGATGATTGATATATGCAACGGTCGTCATGTTGTCTGATTGAAACCTTATGAATTTGGCCTTTGCTAGTTGAGGCCAAGCTCTGAGAGCATTGAATATCGCTCTGAGTTCCAGAATGTTTATCAGGAGAAGAGACTCTTCCCGAGACCATAGACCCTGAGCTTTCAGGGATTCCCAGACCGCGCCCCAGCCCACTAGACTGGCGTCGGTCGTGACAATGACCCACTCTGGTCTGCGGAAGCTCATTCCCTGTGACAGATTGTCCAGGGTCAGCCACCAACGGAGTGAATCTCTGGTCTTTTGATCTACTTGAATCATCGGAGACAAGTCTGTATAATCCCCATTCCACTGTCTGAGCATGCACAGTTGTAATGGTCTTAGATGAATTCGTGCAAAAGGAACTATGTCCATTGTTGCAACCATCAATCCTATTACTTCCATGCACTGCGCTATGGAAGGACGAGGAACAGAATGAAGTACTTGACAAGAGCTTAGAAGTTTTGATTTTCTGACCTCTGTCAGAAAAATCCTCATTTCTAAGGAATCTATTACTGTTCCCAAGAAGGGAACTCTTGTTGACGGGGACAGAGAACTTTTTTCTTTGTTCATCTTCCATCCGTGAGATCTGAGAAAGGCTAGGACGATGTCCGTATGAGCCTTTGCTTTTGACAGGGACGACGCTTGAATTAGGATGTCGTCCAAGTAAGGTACTACTGCAATGCCCCTTGGTCTTAGAACCGCTAGAAGGGACCCTAGTACCTTTGTGAAAATCCTTGGAGCAGTGGCTAATCCGAATGGAAGTGCCACAAACTGGTAATGCTTGTCCAGAAAAGCGAACCTTAGGAACTGATGATGTTCCTTGTGGATAGGAATATGTAGGTACGCATCCTTTAAATCCACGGTAGTCATAAATTGACTTTCCTGGATGGTGGGTAGGATCGTTCGAATAGTTTCCATTTTGAACGATGGTACCCTGAGAAATTTGTTTAGGATCTTCAGATCCAAAATTGGTCTGAATGTTCCCTCTTTTTTGGGAACTATGAACAGATTGGAATAAAATCCCATTCCTTGTTCTCTTATTGGAACTGGATGTATCACTCCCATCTTTAACAGGTCTTCTACACAATGTAAGAATGCCTGTCTCTTTATTTGGTTTGTAGATAAGTGAGACCTGTGGAACCTTCCCCTTGGGGGTAGTTCCTTGAATTCCAGGAGATAACCTTGAGAAACTATTTCTAGCGCCCAAGGATCCTGAACATCTCTTGCCCAAGCCTGAGCAAAGAGAGAGAGTCTGCCCCCCACTAGATCCGGTCCCGGATCGGGGGCTATCCCTTCATGCTGTTTTGGTAGCAGTGGTAGGCTTCTTGGCCTGCTTACCCTTGTTCCAGCCTTGCATTGGTTTCCAGGCTGGTTTGGGTTGTGAAGTATTACCCTCTTGCTTAGAGGATGCAGAATTAGAGGCTGGTCCGTTTCTGCGAAAGGGACGAAAATTAGGCTTATTTTTAGCCTTAAAAGACCTATCCTGTGGGAGGGCGTGGCCCTTTCCCCCAGTGATGTCTGAAATAATCTCTTTCAAATCTGGTCCAAATAATGTTTTACCTTTGAAAGGAATGTTGAGCAATTTTGTCTTGGAAGACACATCCGCTGACCAAGACTTTAGCCAAAGCGCTCTGCGCGCCACGATAGCAAACCCTGAATTTTTCGCCGCTAATCTAGCTAATTGCAAAGCGGCATCTAAAACAAAAGAGTTAGCCAATTTAAGTGCTTGAACTCTGTCCATAACCTCCTCATACGAAGATTCTTTACTGAGCGACTTTTCTAGTTCCTCGAACCAGAAACACGCTGCCGTAGTGACAGGAACAATGCATGAAATTGGTTGTAGAAGGTAACCTTGCTGTACAAAAATCTTTTTAAGCAAACCCTCTAATTTTTTATCCATAGGATCTTTGAAAGCACAACTATCTTCGATAGGAATAGTAGTGCGTTTGTTTAGAGTAGAAACCGCCCCCTCGACCTTGGGGACTGTCTGCCATAAGTCCTTTCTGGGGTCGACTATAGGAAATAATTTCTTAAATATAGGGGGGGGGAACAAAAGGTATGCCGGGCTTTTCCCACTCTTTATTTACTATGTCCGCCACCCGCTTGGGTATAGGAAAAGCGTCGGGGGGCACCGGAACCTCTAGGAACTTGTCCATCTTACATAATTTCTCTGGAATGACCAAATTGTCACAATCATCCAGAGTAGATAACACCTCCTTAAGTAGTGCGCGGAGATGTTCTAATTTAAATTTAAATGTCACAACATCAGGTTCAGCTTGATGAGAAATTTTTTCTGAATCTGAGATTTCTCCATCAGACAAAACCTCCCTCATGGCCCCTTGAGATTGGTGTGAGGGTATGTCAGAACAGTTATCATCAGCGCCCTCTTGCTCTTCAGTGTTTAAAACAGAGCAATCGCGCTTTCTCTGATAAGTAGGCATTTTGGATAAAAGATTTGCTATGGAGTTATCCATTACAGCCGTTAATTATTGCATGGTAATAAGTATTGGCGCACTAGATGTACTAGGGGCCTCCAGTGTGGGCAAAACTGGTGTAGACACAGTAGGGGATGATGTAGTATCATGTTTACTCCCCTCATTTGAGGAATCATCTTGGGCAATATCATTATCTGTGGCATTACTGTCCTTACTTTGTTTGGACACTATGGCACAATTATCACATAAATTTAAATGGGGAGACACATTGGCTTTCATACATATAGAACATAGCTTATCTGATGGTACAGACATGTTAAACAGGCTTAAACTTGTCAACAAAGCACAAAAAACGTTTTAAAATAAAACCGTTACTGTCTCTTTAAATTTCAAACTGAAAACACTTTATTACTGAATATGTGAAAAAGTATGAAGGAATTGTTCAAAAATTACCAAAATTTCACCACAGTGTCTTAAAGCATTAAAAGTATTGCACACCAAATTTCAGAGCTTTAACCCTTAAAATAACGGAACCGGAGCCGTTTTTAAATTTAACCCCTATACAGTCCCAGCTATATGCTTTGCTGAGACCCAACCAAGCCCAGAGGGGAATACGATACCAAATGACGCCTTCTAGAAGCTTTTTTAGTGATTCTTAGATCCTCACACATGCATCTGCATGCCTTGCTCTCCAAAAACAACTGCGCAGTAATGGCGCGAAAATGAGGCTCAGTCTATAACTAGAAAGGCCCCCAGAATAAAAAAGGTGTCCAACACAGTGCCTGCCGTTTTTTAAACGTTCCCCAAGATTATAATGCCAATTATTAGCTAGAATCTGCATAATATGCCCCAATAAAGCAATCGTTTTAGCCCATAAAAATGTCTACCAGTTTTTAAGCCCTTTTTTAAGCCCTTTATTCTTTTATGTTTGACTAAGAAAATGGCTTACCGGTCCCCATGAGGGGAAATGACAGCCTTCCAGCATTACATGGTCTTGTTAGAAATATGGCTAGTCATACCTTAAGCAGAAAAGTCTGCTAACTGTTTCCCCCAACTGAAGTTACTTCATCTCAACAGTCCTGTTTGGAAACAGCAATCGATTTTAGTTACTGTCTGCTAAAATCATCTTCCTCTTACAAACAGAAATCTTCATCCTTTTCTGTTTCAGAGTAAATAGTACATACCAGCACTATTTTAAAATAACAAACACTTGATAGAAGAATAAAAACTACATTTAAACACCAAAAAACTCTTAACCATCTCCGTGGAGATGTTGCCTGTGCAACGGCAAAGAGAATGACTGGGGTGGGCGGAGCCTAGGAGGGATCATGTGACCAGCTTTGCTGGGACTCTTTGCCATTTCCTGTTGGGGAAGAGAATATCCCACAAGTAAGGATGACGCCGTGGACCGGACACACCAATGTTGGAGAAACATAACATTTAATAAATTACATTAAAAAGCATAACGTTTCGGGAATCAGTCTCCGTGCAGTGTCTCACTCTATTTGACATTTAAATTACCTGCCACTATGAGATTTACAATTACATGATATAGCAAATTTGAGCGTCGCTTTAATATTTGTTTATTTAATCTGTTTTGACAGGAGAACGATATCGACAGGAGAACGATATCGCTGCTCATTGGTGGGATTTTTTGACAGGTTCACTACGCTCCTTTACGAGTATACGTCAAGGCGTGACACACGCTGATGACGTCATTGCCCCTCGACACTGCACACGGGCCGCAAATGCGGCTCGGCGTTCTAAGGAGACTACACGCATGGCTATTTAAGGTGAAGGGTTAGGGAGTTTGGTATACTGCTTTGTATTTTTTCATGGCTGTATCAGGCATTTGACGTAATGTTCCCGAAACGTTATCCTTTTTAATGTAATTTATTAAATGTTATGTTTTATACTACTTCCAGTGAATGCCTTTTTTCACTACTTTTAATTATATATATATATATATATATATATATATATATATATATATATATATATATATATATATATATATATATACATACACACACACACACACTTTTATAGGGTTCAACTGTATCTGGGGGTTCTAATTCGATGACAGTATTTTTATAATTATATTTTTGTGCTCTATTAGATATAGAATATACATGTTTATTGTCTGTGTTCTTATGAAACGGATTTCATATTAAACAATTTTTTTTCTTAGAATTTTCAGTTACTTCCATTTTGACTACACCCTGTATCATGTGACAGCCATCAGCCAATCACAAAATGCATATACTGTACATATATAGTGAACTTTTGCACATGCTCAGTAGGTGCTTCAGAAGATGCACGTATAAAAAGATTGTGCACATTTTAAAACTGCATGAACCATCACAGGATATGTGTGTATGCTGCAGAAAAACAGTAATTATTATTAGAAGCATTATTGCTAATGGAAGTATATTGCAAAAATGCTTCTTTTTCAAAATGAAATGCACCCATGCACATTTCATTTTTGACCTTTTTATCCCTTTAAAACTGAATTGTTGCCGAGAAAAACAAATATATACTTCTATGTAAATCTACTCCCATGAAGTTCATATTGCTACACTGTAATTTGAAAATCTATCTGGCCTCCACAAGTAGAAACATTTCTTCAATCCCTGGCACAAAAGGGGTTAAAGGAGATATTTAAAATAATGACAATGAAATACATATTTTTTTCATATTTGCCCTCATTTAACGCAGCAACATGGATTATTTTTTTTAGCAATTAAATAACTTCTTTTGTGTAATATTTCAAGCCTTTTTGATATGTGCTTTTTATTTGTCAATGTCCTTATTCATTGTAGGAAATCAATTTATTGATATTAAAGTGATGGTAAATTTTATATGTACCTTTTTTTAATGTATCTGTGAAAAGGGTTAAATCTGTTTCTATGTTAATGCTTCTATGATAATATTGTGCCGGCCCACTAGGATGAACTCTTTTTTTTTTTAATGACAATGCCAATGAACATCCAATCAGTGTGCGTGTCATATGACACTCTTAAAGCCCTTAGGAAGCTTATGTAGAGAGTGGCTGAGACTGCTCTCTATGTCACAGCCCAGCCAAAAGAGGAAATGAAGGGGGCAGAGGAACAGAAGATGCCAAGTAGGATTATAAATATTTTATTATAAAATATATATATATATATATATATATATACACATACACACTTTTAAAAAAAAAAAATTCATTGCGACATTCTTAAAGTCTGAAATTTACCATCACTTTAAGTATTTATTTTGATACATTATTGTTTTTAGTGGTATCTGAAATGAACAGTGCATGTAAAATACTATTATAAATATTTTTGAAATTCAATATGATACAACAGTTGGCTACCTACATATACATCTCTGCCCTGCCATGATCTAAAATGGTACTTGGAAGATTTCTTGTGAACAATAATGACACAAGTGACATAAAAATGCAATAATTTTATGTTCTTTGGAATATTTCAATAGCAGCAACGACATAAACGTATAACATCAGAACACACTCCTTTCCTGTATTATGCATTATTATGCAATTAACTTATATATTTCTCAACATCATTATGGTTTACCAACAAAATGGTCCTAAAAATGTGCAGTATGTTGCTATGGGTTATATTTTAGTGATGATCTTTTCATTTTCTTACACAGGACTCTGCAAAAAAAATATAAAGTTTTATGGAGTCATTTAATTTAAGTACATGTACCCGTACATACTGACTTTTACTGCCAAGTTTCCAGGACTAGAAGTACGGGATGGCAGTCAAGATGGGCCATGGCCAGACACAGATTATGATTTAGACAGTACCAAGCGTGATGTGGATGGGGGGAGAGTGAAAGGAGAGATAGTGCTACCAGTAAAGGTTTATCCCACAAAACATGAGATTGTTGGAAACTCTGAGGTACCAATGGGTGTACATGCAGCCCTTATGCTTAGTCAGATAGCTAAATATTAAGTATATTACAAAGGCTAAAATGTGCCAAATTGTCTGCAGTAAAACATTACTGAACGGTACATTGTATCAGCTTAAAGGGACAGTCAACTCCAAATTTTTTATTGTTTAAAAAGATAGATAATCCCTTTATTACCCATTCCCCAGTTTTGCACAGCCAACATGGTTATATTAATGTACTTTTTACCTCTGTGATTACCTTGTATCTATGCCTCTTCTGACAGCCCCCTGATCACATGACTTTTTATTTATTAGCTATTGACTGGCATTTGAGCCAATTAGTGCTGTGTCCTGCACAAATCCATGGCCCACATGAACTAACAGTCTCCTGCTGTGAAAAGCAAATAAAAAGCATGTAAAAAGAGGCTGTCTGTAGTGGCTTAGAAACAGGCAGAAATGTAGAGGTTTACATGTTGGTTGTGCAAAGCTGGGGAATGAATAGTAAAGGCATTATCTATCTTTTTAAACAAAAACAATTTTTCTGTTGACTGTCCCTTTAAATACACATTACCAAAATGATCAAATTAAAATGAGCCAGGTTTACTTCATAGTGAGTGAGTCAGGTAACCTGTGTGACAAATGTAGTACCTAAGTATAGTTGTCACATTATGGGATATGCTTGACTGTCTCTTTTTTTAGTGTGTGAAGTTTTGAAATCAATAATGACTATGTATGAGAAAAATATTCTACATCTTGGTACCAACAAGACTGAGAAACAATGTTATGCACAGAAGGATCATGGGAGAAGAGATATTTTTAGCTACTAATGTGTTGCGTAAGTGATTATAGGGTCTATTCTGTTTTATTAGGTGTCATAGACAAAAATAACTATTTTAATAGCAGAGTTGTATCTTTTGTGTTCCTAATGAGAGGTTTAGCTGCTTAAGAAAGCAATCTGACCTATGTTCATTGTAATAATTATTACATATTATAGTAAGCTTAATTATTGACTTCCATTGCCCTTACTGTGAAAGACAGAAGATGTTTCTTTGTTTGTTTTTTTTCCAATGAAGAATACAACTTTTCTTGGAAGGAATCACTTTCCCTCTTAAAGGGATATGAAACCCACATTTTTTTTCTTTTGTGATTTAGACAGAGCATATCATTTAAAAAAAAAATAATCCAATTTACTTCAATGATCAAATTTGCTTATTTCCCATGATTTTCTGTGCAAAACTGCTGCCATATAGTGCCCCAGCAATGGGCTGGCTTCTAAGCATATGTCCCTGTTCAACAAAAGATACCAAAAGAATGAAGATAAATTGATCATAGAAGTAAATTAGAAAGTTGCTTAAAATCTTTCATGATTCAGGATAAGCAAACAATTTTAAGAACTTTCCAATTGACTTATAAATTATAACATTTCCTTCAGAGCCTACCTGGGTATGCTTTTCAACAAAGTATACCAAGAGAATAAATAAAATGAGATAATAGTTATATTGTTCAGACGCCTTAATTAATTTAACAGATGTTAAACACTATTTTTTAAGGATAAAAATAACTGCTGCTAAATTAAAAAATGTTAACAATAAAAGATTTACTATTCCCTGAATGGGGCCAACTCGCCCTGTTGCCGCGCGAGCTTTCAGGCTCCCCGGAAACAGGAGTTAAGAAGCTGCGGTCTTAACTGGATTTGCAGCCTCTGAGCGGCGTATAGCAATCTACCCGATCACATACGATCGGGTTGATTGACAATTGGCCGCAAATCTGCAGGGGGCGGCACTGCACAAGCAGTTCACTAGAACTGCTTGTGCAATGCTGAATGCTGACAGCGTATGCTGTCCACATTCAGCAATGTCTGGCGGACATGATACGCTGCAGCGTATCATGTCCGCCAGACTTTGTTAAATTGGCCCCTAAGAGTGTATTCTGGTACAAAACAAATTAGTAAACTGTCAGCCAAAATGGTTGGTGTAAAGAGTTTTCATCTTGCGTTTCGCTATAGGTTTGCATACCTCCTTATTCTTATTCCAGGTGGACAGAAATTTTGTCAGGTGTCATAATCTTACCAAAATTTTCATTTAACTTTCAGCAATTTGTCAGTTGTTAGAAGAAAGTTAGCTTATTAGAGTATGTTGCGTAACAACTATAACCTTATGGTATTAAAGGGATATGAAACCCAAAATGTTTATTTCATGCTTCAGACAAAACATGCGATTTGAAACAACTTTCTAATTTACTTCTATTATCAATTTTTTGTCGTTCACTTGGTATCTTTTGTTGAACAGCAGCGATGCATGTTTAGGAACTGGCATATTACCTAGGTATCTTTTTAACACAGAATATCATGGGAAAGAAGCAAATATTTGATAATAAAAGCAAATTGGAAAAAAATATTAAATTGTATGCTCTGTCTGAATCACAAAAGAAAATGTTTGGGTTTCATATCCCCTTTTAAAGAACTGTTTTTCACTCGTGACTTTTACCCGTGATGAACTCATCAGACAAATCTAGTTTAAATAATAAACTACACTGATTCACATTTATTTTGCTTACAACTTTCTTGACTCCCATGGACGTTACGGCACCATGGGCTGTGATTTTATTTTTCTTCCAAGTTTATGTATGTTTTTATTATAACTTTTATATTTAGTTCATATACTCTTCATAATAGTTGTACGCAATGTAAACTGCACACTAATTATTGTTTTTTTTTTGGCTCCCATCGATATTGCCAAATTGATATATTTTTCTATAGACATTTTAATCGACCAGATAAAAAATAATTAAAATCCCCAATGTAAACTGAGATATTTGTATTGTCCGTTTATAACCCACATTACTTTTGGAGCAGAGAAACAATGATCTGAATCCAAGATAATTTTGGTTTAACAATATAATAAAATTGTAGTAAATATAAAAAACAAACAATTTTGAGAAATCTTTAAAAATTGTGGGCCAGATTACAAGTTGCGCGCTATGGGGCTGAATTATCAAGCTCCGAATCACGCAATCCTTCAGGCTCGCCGGAAACATTAGTTATGAAGCAGCGTTCTAAAGAGAGTTCTTCACCATGAGTTGCCAAGTTAAACTTCCAGTGACCAGAGTGTGAGAGCAAGAACACCAAATTTAACACACCTGCTCCCCATTCACACCCGAGACCTTGTAACACTAACGAGTCACATGACACTGGGAAGGGAAAATGGCTAATTGGGCCCAATTTGGACATTTCCACTTAGGGGTGTACTCACTTTTGTTGCCAGCGGTTTAGACATTAATGGCTGTGTGTTGGGTTATTTTGAAGGGACAGCAAATGTACACTGTTATACAGGCTGTACACTCACTAATTTACATTGTAGCAAAGTGTCATTTCTTCAGTGTTGTCACATGAAAAGATATAATAAAATATTTACAAAAATGTGAGGGGTGTGCTCACTTTAGTGGGATACTGTATATTCTTTAAATATATGTGCATTCTGCTTTAGAAACAGTGTCTGCAATAAAAGTGTATTACTAGCAATATTTTATACTTTTAATTCAACTTGACAATTGTACAAATCATCTCTAGAAACAATCATTTCTGTTACTAGTTTGTATGTATTTTTTGTAATACTTCTGCTAGATTATCTCATTCCAGTCTCTGACCTTCCTCAAATGCAAATCTCTCCATTTCAATATTTCACAAATAGCTCTGATCCTCCCTGAAGGTTTATTGCGTCAATGCAATAGATAGCGTAACCCTGAGATTATATACACATTTGATCCCATTTGTTTTCCTGTCTGACGAGCTTTACAACCTTGAAAGATTTAACAAGTCTGCTTTTCCAAAGACATTTCATAATTCTTTTTTATCTTTTGGCAACTCATTTGATACAACATGATTATCTAAAATTGATTACATGCTAGTACAAGAGACTTTACTATATACGTTCTGTTCTGCACTATATGTATCAGAATTTCTGCCAATCCTCAGCAATTCACTACTATCCTTGCTTAAACGGATATAACGCAATCCATATGCATAAGCAAAAATATTTGTAGTTAAAGTCATGACTGTTTCAATGATGGTTTTAACACTGCAAAAAGCATATACCGGTATGCATATCCCATTCGCACCTGCATTCAAACTCCACACCTGCTCAGGGAGGAAATACTTAATAATTACTCAGTTTGTGTTATTGCTAATATATATATATATATATATATATATATATATATATATATATATATGAAAACTGAGATGTAATAGCTGATTCGGAGCCCTTGTGGGGCAGGTTTTCACATGCAATCCTGCTTCCCACAATGTAAGAAACAGCGGTCAGCGGTGGCAAAGAGAAATCATCCCGAACTCACTCGCTCTGGGTGATTGACAGACCCTTCTCTTGTGCAATTGGTTGTGTTAGAGATGGGGGGGATTGCACACTCATCGGAGTGTGTAATGATGCATATGGGCCAGTGGACGAAGAGATCCGCTGCCCGCATACAGCAAATCGGTGCGGGCTTCTCAAGTTGAGAAGCTTGTCCGCATGCTGCTTAATACATGGGCCCTGTAACTTAAAAAATGAATCTTTATATTCTGCATTTCCTAAAATGTTAATTAATAGTGACCACTAAATCTGCCTCCCCCCATACAGAATTTTATTTGGAAGCAGAGGTATATGGTGATCTAGGAGAAAACAGTTAGTAGATTTATACACCAACTTTATTTTCTCCTCTATGGTGACACAGAAGGATATCTTATTATAGAAACATTGAGTTCTCAGACTAGTTTTGTACCATCTAAAGTTTAGAACATTGGTTCTCAGATTGGCAAATTTGGCAATGCAAATTTTTAATGCGGCACAACTCAATAAATTTGCAAGATATGCGTTTAACTATCATCAAAATTAAACCTTACTTTAATCCATCAATTTTTGAAAACATAAAAATAAAACCTTTATTTCATCTAATCTCTCTATATTTGTTATACCTCTTCTTTGCAAAAGAGCTGTTAGCGTTAGGGCAATGCCCTACAAAAGGCCCTTTTAAAGGGCTTTTGGTAGTTTATTGTAGATTAGAGTTTATTTTTATTTTGGGTGTTTTCTTTTTTTATTTTTAGAGGTATTAGAATATGAATATTTTTTTATTTTACATAATTTCATTGTTTTTCTATTTTTTGTAATGGTAGTTTTTTTTTGTTGGTAATGTTAGTTTTTTTTTGTAATGTAGGTTTTTTATTTTTGGCTGTTTTTTTTTTCCAACTAATGTTAGCTTTCTTTAGTTTAAGTTTAGGTTTTAATTTTCTTTTTACGGTAGTTAGTATATTTTTAATTTAATTTATGTGTATTTTAATTGGGGTTAAGCAAGGGGGTGTTAGGTTAGGGGGTTATTAGTTATTAATTTAATACTTTGCGTTTAGGGATTAATAGTTTCACTTAGTGTTTGCATTGTGGGGGATGGCGGTTTAGGGGTTAATATATTTATTTCGTGTTTGTGTTGTGGGGGATGGCGGTTTAGGGGTTAATAGATTTAGTTAGTGTTTGCAATGTGAGGGATGGCGGATTAGGGGGTTAATAGTTTTTTTTTTAGATACTCTGCGATGTGGGGGGTGGCGGTTTAGGGTTTAATAGATTTATTTAGTGTTTGCGATGTGGGGAGATGGTGGATTAGGGGTTATTTGTTTTATTTAGATACTCTGCGATGTGGGGGATGGAGATTTAGGAGTTAATAGATTTATTTAGTGTTTGCGATGTGGGGTTATTAGACTAGGGGCTTATGGTAGGTTTTTCTCCACAGACTTCTATGGGGAATGTGAAATTGCAATGGCGATTTCGCAGTTGCGGGTGTTAGTTTTTTTAGTTTTTTTATCAACATTATTTTTTTTTCAACATTTTTTTCAACATTAATCTCTATGGAACTTGTTTTTTGCGTGGGTTGCGGGTTAACGCTGCATAATGTGCGCATTAAATACATTTTTCAAAACTTGGAATGGCTGCGCTATGCAAAAAATCCATATCGCGAGCAGGGTTTTCGTAAAGGATTTGCCGCGCGACTTGTAATCTAGGTCTATGTTAAGTGTCTGGAGAACAACATGGCAGAAAATAGTGCTGCCATCTAGTGCCCAAAACCATATACTGCTCCAGACACATGCACGCTCCTGAGCATACGTCCATGCTTTTCAACAAAAGATACCAAAAGAACCAAGAAAATTTGATAACAAAAGTAAAATCGAAAATTGTTTAAAATTTGAGTTTTATGTCCCTTTAATTCCAATAATGAAACGGTTTACTTCTGCTTAACACACTTTACACAAAAAAAAAAAGAAAGCTATCTCACTAAAGTACGGTCATTCCCGATGTAGAGTAATCCAAAAAAAAAAAAAAAGAGAATCCAGAATGAGCTGTGGCTCACTCGCTCTTGGGATTTGCCAAGCCTTGTAATAGGAAACCAAAATACCTCAGAGAGTCATTTCCATATTTATGAAGAACATAATGTCTTATTCCAAACTCTCTTTTGCAAAGGTGTTTTGCAATAAATATTTTAAGTAAACTGACAGGAAATGTGTAACAGAAAATTAAATTTACACTCTCTATATTTTTGCTTTTAAATAGAAATACGTATTAAAGCCAAAAAAACTTTTAAAGGGATAGGAAGGTCAAAATTGAAATGAACATGGGGGGGGCGGAGCCTGCGGTGATACAGGGCAGACGCACATAGCAGGAGCTCCAGCTAATATATTAAAATCAAAGACAGTGAACAAAATGATATCCTAAGCTGTAAAATCTTTGGGGCAGTTAGTGTGAGCCCTTTGATCATTCAATCAATCGATTGTGGGGGCAGTAAGAAAAGCGGCGACAGACCTCCAAGGAGAACCGGTAGGATCTTTAGGAAAGACCACGGCTGCGGCCTATACCGGAGATCGAGAGCTTCACCAGCAGGGTCTCCAAAGACAGAAAACTTCAGGGAAATTTATAACACCTAGATCGGAGGTGCCTGGAACTAAAATGCAAAAGATTAGACACGCAACAGGCAGCATTGAATCACTGGAACGGCCCCAGACGGGACAGGCCCTGAAGGGAGGTTGTCATTAAGAAAGTTTGATGTATACATTCTTTGTTTTGTATGTTTTATTTTATTTTGTTTGTCCATGCATTATTAAAAGAAGCTAAATTCACAGAAACTACTTTATATATGTTTTAATTTGTTGCTACTTCTTTTTAACAAGTGTTATTCGTTTATCATCCTATCAAATGAAATCATTGTTAGGCTATTTTTCCTATTGTGGTCTATTTGTACATTTTCATTACACATCACTTCATTTGGGTGTGTAAGAATTTTATAGTTATCACTTCTAAGTGCTCAAATTCTCTGTTATTAAATTCTGTTATTATTTTTAACTCATAGTTTTTTAATACTTAAAGCTATTGTAGCGCCACTTTTAATCTATTTTATCACTTACTACGGAGGTTAAAACTACACCAAACACTGCATACTAATTTATAATCTGAACACCCCACATGAAAGCAATTCCCTTGGCTGTACACTTTTCTTAGCTGGATTACAGCAATAGTGACCACTATAGTCCTAACCACACAGGCTCTAGGGTCTGGAGCTCAGAAGCCATTTTAGAATAGCTTTGGTCCAAAATTAAGCTGCATATTCAGAACCAGGGGCACAATCCATCCATAGTAACTGAAGGGACATTTTTGCATATTTTAATACCTTGGATTTAAATGTCTACTATCATAGCGATTTTGGAGGGATTGACTGCACTATAAAACCACACTTTTGGCCTGGACAATAATAACTTTCCTATTGTGCCCAAGGGATCAGGAGGCCAAAGGATAGTAGGCATACAGACAAGGCATATTAGTTCTGACAGATAATATATAAAAATTGAAAAAACCCTGAAGATTACTAATGTGAGGGAGAAATGGAATAGATAGGGAATTTGGACATTTAAAGTTCTTTGTTACTGTGGTTCGCCACAAATAACCACCTTCAGTCTCTCTAACTTGATTACCCAACTATAGGGGCGGTTTCAAGACACGTTTAGAAGACTCCTATACATCCTATACGGCTCTAGAGGTCTCAAGACCCAAGAACTAAAATTCCCTATATAATAGAACACAATAATGGCTTGTATCAGAATACACTAAAAGCAGAACCTCTGCTGAGGCTATGAGTGTCAAATTGGAGTGACTGAGGCCAGATAGGATTTGATCAGCTTCCTACAATGCCATACCGGAGATAATATATAACAACTGTGACCCTCAACTATAATAAAAGAGCTGCTTGGGAAAAAGAACGTCACAAAAGTCTGGCTGCACCTTATTATTCTAACCAGAGATAAATAGACAGAACCAGACAAGATGAAAAGAAGAAATAAATCTGTGAAGGAGTGTCTATCCAAATCACAGCAGGAACTAAAAGCAGCAGACAAATCCAGTAGCCTTCCTAAACAAAACGCCCTAGCAGAAACGTCAGATGAAAATATCACACAATCTGGAGATATCCCAAATAATGAGTTGCTAACTCAAATCAAAACCTTTTTTCATGAGGAACTAAAGACTGCCATATATGACCTCAAACAGGATATCCGAGAGATTGGAGGGAGAACAAGGAGATTGAAAATAAACTTGAAGATATTTCAGAAGAAATTCCTCAAATTCAACACCCTATTAGATCACTCCATTTATATTAAGAAACTTGAAGACTTGGAGAATCGATCTATGCGCTCCAATCTCAGAATTAGGAACCTTCCAGAAGACTATAAAAATTTACTGACACAGAACTTTCTATGCTACTGATGGATAGGGTTCATAGAGCATTGACCAAACCATCTCAATCCAAAACAAGAGACATAGTAGTCAAGATGCACTACTTTCATGTTAAAGAATTGATCCTCCAAGCAGCCAGACAAGCTCACACAGTAACGTATGAAGGGCACAACATCCAAATCTTTACAGATTTATCTCCGATGACACTAAGGAGACGCAGTGAGATGAGATCAGTGGTGGCAACACTAATTAGAGAAAACATAAGATACAGATGGAACTTTCCGTTTAAATTGATCTTCACATACAAGAATATCACTTATACATGTTCCACAGTGGAAGAAGGGCTGATGATACTTTCCAAGCTAGAAATTCAAGTAGAAGATGTAGAGTCACAGGGACCACAGAGGTCGATGAGAAAGAAGCCACAAAACGAATTGACTGTAGTAAACAAGACAGGAAAATCTAAAATATCCAAACCAAGTCCCACAGGTGAAAAGGAAGTAGACAACTCCAATACAGAAGCACCGCCAATACCTTGAATCTGACCTCATTAGAGGGTTTGAGCCCAGATGTCCGAAGATGATGACCTATATGTGGTCTGACAAGCAGGTCGTATAATTAGTCAAGCATGGACTAAATGTCTTGTTACCAGAACTTTTGCAGATGCAAAGTGTGGGGGGGTAAATTTACACTTTGTTGAAATGTGAAAGATTTTGTCCTAACTTTCCCCCTTCCCCCGTATATTCCCTCAATCTTTATTTTTCAATACTGTATAATTTTACATAACGTTCTTAATGTTTATTATTATCTCTCCTAGGTATTTATGTACCATAGGATGAGATTTTGGAAGGGTCAAAGGTCGCTCCAGAGTTGACCTAGATCCATAAAGTTTTAAAAGTTAATGTTATATTGTTACATTTGTTTAATTACAGTCTCAAGTGTTCAAAGATTTATGACTGACAGGACGGTCCCCACCCATTTAGTATTAGCCAGCCTTTATCCTACTAGATACACGGGTGTAATATTGAAAAGAGCCCAAAACAATGCTGTAATAAAGAAATAAGAGACTATTTGATCCATATGGAATAAAGGTACACTTGCGCAGAGGTTGTTTCTTGCAGAATTCAATTTGGGGTCACATAAGCTTTTGTTCGAACAAGAACCATGCATATTAGATTAGTGTCCTATAATGTGAGGGGGCTCAACTCCAACATTAAAAGTAGAAAGGCCATAAAAGACTATAAATCCTAAAATGCCCAAATAGTAATGCTCCAGGAAACGCACTTCACTACAGCCTCCACACCCAAATACTGGGATAAGAGTTACCCATTGCAATACCATGCATTTAACACCAAGAAAAAATGTGGGGTGTCAATTCTTATACATACCTCCCTTAATTTTAAGGAGGAAGAGATAGTCAAAGACAAAGAGGGGAGATTTCTAATTGTGAGAGGGATAATTCATAACGCTGCGTTGTACTTATTAACATTTTTGCACCTAATGAAAATCAGAGACCATTTATTACTAAATTAAGTAGACAGCTTTCAATCTGGAAGAGATGTAAGATTATTATAGGGGGGATTTCAACATGACGATTAATGATGACTTAGATAGGTCATCCCTAGCTCCTCATAAAAAGAAAAGAAATACCCCAGCTCAGCAATTTTTGAAAGATTTTCTTTTAGATTTTAACTTAATAGATAGTTGGAGGGCACTCAATAAGGGAACCAAAGACTATACCTATTACTCTGCAGTAGACGGCACTCATTCAAGAATAGATTTAATATTAATAAGTCAGATCCTACTACCACTAGTAAAATCAGCACATATTAATAATTGTCATGGTCGGATCATGATATGGTGTTAGTGGATTTTGAGGGATTGATTAACCCAAAGAGAGTGAGATCCTGGTCTCTGCATCCGAGCCTACTCCAAAACGACATACTCCTACAGAAAATACAGCAACATATTAAAGACTTCTTAGCCATAAATGTAGGAACCACGACAAATCTGAACTTTGAAGTGCGCTCAAGGCCTCCATTAGGGGGATTCTGATCGCTGAGTCAAGTAAAATAAAGAAAGATTATACTAGCACATTGGAGAAATTGAGATTGCTACGCTAAGGGACCAGACGATAAATAATCCTCAAAACAAACTAATAAAATTACTTAAAGATAAAAATGAGGAGCTAAATCAACTCCTAGAAAGGGAAGCGATTCACTCGGACAGAGTAGTTGACACCAGATATTATATATACGGGAACAAGCCAGACAGAAAGTTGACAAACAAACAAAAGGAGCTCACTAGAGCATCCACTATCCCACAAATCCAAAAATCTAATGGCCAAGTCACTAATGATCCCCTCCAAATAGCTAATGAATTTGCTAATTTCTATAGTAGTCTTTATAATTTGCCCACTATTAAACAAGGTGACAATAAGAGAGCTGAGTTAGATAAATTCCTCGATAACACTGAGCTAAAGACTATCTCAAGGGAAGAACTAGAATCTCTGAATTCTCCTATCACTTTACAGGAAGTCACATTAGCCATTAAAGGGTAAAAAGAAGTAAAGCACCAGGCCCAGATGGGTTTCCAGGTTCCTTCTATAAGGATCTACAGCTCACTGTCGCACCCCAATTAGTTACACTGTATAATAACATCTTACAAGGTGTAGATATTCCCCCTGACCTGTTGACTGCGAGGGTGACTGTCATCCCGAAGCCAGGCAAGAATAAACAGTACTGTCAAAATTATCGACTAATCTCTTTAATTAAATCAGGACCTTAAATTATTTACTAAAATTCTTGACAACCGTTTAGCGACACCTATTAGAAGCCTGATAGATACAGACCATTGCATTGTGCATTGAGCCATTAGCAGTGAAGATAAGAGATAACCCAGATATTGCGGGAATAAGGATGGGAGATAGGGAATACAAAATATCTTTATTTGTGGATGATGTCATTCTTGAAGTCACGAAACCATTACTTTCCCTCCCAATAGTTTACTCTATGATAAATAAATTTGGACTACTGTCTGGCTATAAATTCAATGAAAGCAAATGCAAAGCCCTTAGTATTCACCTTCCAAAACAAACAAATATTTAGAAATTCACCTCACTAACGATGTAAACTTACTTTATAAGGAAAATTATGTCCCCATGCTTTCACAGATCAAAGAGCAACTAGTTAAATGGCCCAAATATAATATCTCACTATATGGGAGAATAATTTCCATTAAAATTACAGATATATATTAAACTCCTATATCTATTTAGAGCACTCCCATATCGATTCCACTTACAGATCTACATCTGATGCAAAAATAAATCTTGAGATATGTTTGGCAGGGGAAAAGAGCAAGGATAAACAAACACATCCTGACGAGACAGAGGAGGTGGAGGGATTGGATTACCAAATCTCATCTCATACTATTATGCAGCTAGACTTGCACAGACCATGCAATGGTACAAATTAGACCGAGCACCGCAGTGGGTCCAATTAGAAAAGGACATCATGGGGGTAAGAAGGCTAGATAATATTATTTGGACGACAAAACAAAATAGGCCCTGCAAACAATATATCTCGATCAGTCACATCAAGTCATATCCTTTACTTAATGTAAAATCACGACTGACCTCACTCGACTCCTTAGTCAGCACTCACATACAAAAGAAATGGGAAAATAAGGGCCTCTACCGGATTGCAGAAACACTTTCCAATAACAATATACTGTCCTATACGCAATATGTGGAATAAGGTACACCTGAGCGAAATGAATGGTTTCACTACCTACAGCTTAAATCCAGAGTAAGAGAGATAATAGGATCAGATAAACCTCCGACTAACACCATATTTGAGTCACTATGCCTCACGAAAAATCCTAGAAGTGGCCTGATATCACTATTCTACCCGACTTTCAGTGGGGGGAACGTTATGGAAAAGAATTCCACTATGACTAAATGGGAACAAGACTTAAATAAGACATGGACTGTAGAAACATGGGTTACAAACATAAAACAAAGGCCGATCATTTTCTCCTAATGCAATGCTGAAAGAAAATTACATTAAGGCACTTTACAAATGGTATATATAGCCCACCAGAATAGCTAAGTCCCTAGATGACACCCCTCACATGTATTATAGGGGATGTGGAGAGATAGGGTCATACTTGCACATGTGGTGGAAATGTGAGAAGGTGAAAAGGATATGGGAGATGACCTCTGCATATTTAAGTTTAATTCTAGAAATAGAAATAGACCTTACCCCGGAACAGGCCTTACCCCATTTTCCCCTGGAAGGGAATTTGAAAAGACATCACAAACTAATAGCTATGATCTGCACCGTAGTAAGGATTTGTATAGCTAGATTTTGGAAACTATATCCTCCCGCATTTGAATATATTAAAAAGAAAATAGAATACCACTATAATATGACTAGTGCCTCTGCACTTGAACAAGTAAACAGAGCTAGAAGAAATACCAATCAGACGGGTGGGGAGGCAGGTGGCCCAACAGTGATGTTTCTTGGAGTAGGGAGACCCACTTAAGTAGAACTAGACTTGAATATTTATGTAGATGGGTAGGAGGTTATTTGTAGGATTATATCCTCACCCAAGCTGTAACTTATTTCAGGATGCATATAGACATTAATTCCACGTTAAGAAAGACAATAGCTCAACAAAATGTTCCCGAAAGATAATTGCAAATACTATCAACCGTTCTTCGTCAATTCATAATGTAGAGGAAGCACTTGAAGACTGTATTGTTTATTATATTTTTACTGTTATTGACTTTGTTATATGTATATTTTGATCACCAACTGAAAAATCAATAAAAAGATTTCAACAACAAAAAAATTTGAAATGAACATTTTTCCAATATACTTCCATTAGCAAAAATGCTTCTAGTAAAAGTTTCTGTTTTTCAGCGGCATACGCACATATGCTATGAGGGCCGTGCACCAGTATTCAAACACCATGTATGCTCAGAGAGTCAGCTGTGGCTTGTATGACACAAATTAACTTTTCACATACCCAATACACACCACCACTAATTTAAATCTATAGAACTATTAATATAATCTATACCTTTGGTAAGGTAAAAAACCAAGTATTATTCTTCAAGACATTAGTGGATAACAAAAAATATTTAAATATTAAAACAGATTCCAAATTAAACTGATTTCAAAATCTTGTTTTCTTTGTGTGGCAGTTTATGGCAGGTGGCCATAACTGCAGGGTAACTATATTACTGCTTAATGTTTAGTTAAACAGAGGGGAAACTTCAATGACTAAACTGGAACAGCTTGTAAAACAATACTTTCAAATGAGGCATCAAGTGATGTAAATAAATTAAATTGGCAAAATGTTTGGAAAATGAGTAGTGAGGACAATGAAGCTGTTCAGTTGTTAGACTGCAGCGTAACTGGTATATCCTTATTATTGTCTTTTATTTAAGTCAAGTCCCTCTGTCTGTTCAACACCCATAAATGTGCTTCTTTCTGAAGAGCTGAAAACTTTCAATAAAAAAAAAAAAAAAATCACATTTATCAAGGTGTCAACTTGTGATCTGCATGTATTTTCGTGTCACAGTTTACTTATAGAATTGATCAACATACCAAATTATTGGATTGTTTGCGCCAGCGCACATGCTTCAATCACCATTCACGTTAAATCGTTCACAGCTAATTCTCATGCACATTTATCATCGTAGATTATTTATCACGCCACTTTTCCAAGTTATTAATTAATCAATCAATAAGTTTGTGACTATATTCATGTCAACTTACGCAATTAATTTTTGCCAGCTTTTAGGTGATATATACAATGAGAATTAATAAGTGTTGGGAGATAAATTAAGTATTGGGAAAAAAAAGGCGCCATCAGAAAACTGTTGCAACAGAACATAAGTTTGCGTTGTTTTTGGTAGATCATAGAAGGATGGAGAGCTTGCTACATGTTTTTTTTTTGTGTTCTTCATAATAGAAGAAGGCTACATGTAACCACCAATCAGCAAGTGTTATCCAAGGTGCTGAACCAAAAATGTGCCGGCTCCTAAGCTTTCATTCCTGCTTTATCAAATAAAGCTACCAAGAGAACTAAGAAAAATGATAATAGGAGTAAATTAGAAAGTTGCTTAAAATGGCATGCTCTATCTGAATCACTAAAGAAAACATTTGGGTTTAGTGTCCCTTCAATACGTATACAGTAAAATATATAGATATATTCTATAGATTATTTAAAATATTTTACAGTATGTTTATTCATTTTCAATAATTTATATAAATTTGTATTAATATTTTATATGTAATATTTCAATTAAGCGCGTTAAGAATCCTACCTTCTCATATGTGCTAATCCAACCGTGTTAAGATCTAAATTGAGAAACACGGTGCACAAATGCCCTTTGCAGTTAAGTAGCTGAAAACATGTAAAATCATATTTATGCAATATTCATATTTAATAAAGTGTTTAACTATGTATGTACTGTAAATATTTGCCAGGATTCATCCATACTTCAGCAGTCCAGTACCCTGTGCAGATTTTTTCTCACAAGCAATCTTGGTCTTAGTGATGCGTTTTTTACAAAATTCAACATCCTTCTTGTAAGGTCCCTGAGTGCTCCTCTCACCTGCGATCCCCTCCCCCTTTAAATTTTTAAGCATCTTTGATGTCTGCTTAGCTTTACAACCTATTAGAAAGTGATGGGTTTCAAGAATCTTGTCCATGAGTATGTTGTTTTGGTCATGAGAGAATTGAGTGACAATTTAGCTGCTACTAATAAATGAATCAATAGAATTTCCATACAACTTTATTTAATTCAATTTATGTGTTAAATTTGCAGCGGCTGTAAAATTAATGACACTTTGCGTGTCATGTGACCATTTACAGACGCTAGTCATTCGCTCTCAGATTCTTAAATTCACATATTTACACAGCAAAGTTATAATTCATTTGCTGATCTTAACACTAAATATGTTTTTTTTTTAATAAATATGGTTGCCGATTCATCTTCCGCATCTAGTGAAAGCGAACAGAATTACAGACGCTAGTCATTCGCTCTAAGATTCTTAAATTCACATATTTACACAGCAAAGTTATAATTCATTTGCTGATCTTAACATTAAATATGTTTTTTTTTATAAATATGTTTGGCGATTCATCTTCCACATCTAGTGAAAGCGGACAGAATTGCATGTAGAGAAGCGAACAAGTTGAAGTCTTTATAAGTGGGGCCCTTAGTCTTGCGTAAGGCCTAGATAGCCTTTATTTGTCATTTTTTTCTTAGACTATAAGAAAGGTGTGTGAGAGCTCTACAGTACATGCCTAGCTAGGAGATGATAGTGGGGAATAAAATAAGCGTCTCTGTGCTGGATGTAGGCACGCTGGGCAAAGTACTGTGTGACATAGTACCTACATCCATATGGCGCAAGAGGTTAAAGAGACATGAAACCCAAAATTATTCTTTCATGATTCAGATAGAGCATATCATTTTAAACAACTTTCCAATTTACTTCTGTACTCCTTTTCTTTAAAAACAAACAAACAATACTTAGGTAGGCTCTGGAGCTAGCTGCTGATTGGTGGCTGCTCAAATATGCCTCTTGTCATTGACTTACAGATGTGCTCAGCTAGCTCCCAGTAGTGGATTGCTGCTCCTTCAATAAAGGATACCAAGACAATGAAGCACATTATTAAAATTGTATGTGGTAACTGAATTGTGAAAGAAACATGGTGGATGTAATATCCCTTTAATGGTTGAGAACTGTCATGAAGCCATTGTCTTTCACTGGAGTTTGATGCTGGCAACGGGTGATCTGTCAGAGCAATGAAAGTAACTTTTTCACATTTACTCAAGGTTGCTGTAGCTGGCAGGATATCTGCAAATATAAATGTCAGCAGCTGAGATGCCTAATCAGCCTTCCACTGTAGATTTTATAATCCAGAACATGTTGTTAAAAGTTTAAGGTCAATATTTGTCAAGATAGATTGTGGGTTCCTTCACATATACCAGACAAAACTTACGTCTTAATAATAACAGGTTCACAAACATTAAAAGTCTAAGTCCCAGACGATCGAAAGTGCAACGAGGTGGCAAAATATTCCAAGAGATCCGCTGCTGAGAGGGTTTACTATAAATGCCATTGGTCGGCAATGCTGGCTATAGATAACACCCAGCATCGCCGCCCATATTGGAGATGTATAGTGAAGGATCCCTTGGAATATTACTGCCATGCCTAACCACTAATCCTAAAACCCCTAAACCATAGTACCCCACGATTGCAAACTAACACTACACTAATAAATATCTATTTTTTAAAAAAATTAAGTTACAGAAAATAAAAAAGACAATATCCAAAATAAAAACCCATTATTATACCCAACACTAATATACATGCCCAATAAAAAAACACCCACCCAAAACAACCCCCCTAAACCCTAAACCCTAAAATAAATTAAAATAGCCCTTAAAAGGGCCTTTTTTAGGGCATTGCCCTAAAGATAATTGAGCTCTTTTACAAACAAAAAAATACAAGTCCACCCTCTACAATACAAATAACCCCCACTCGCCAAAATAATAGTCTTTTAAAAAACTCCAACTACTGTTCCAACGTGGGGCCCTCTTCGTCCCGGTTCAGGCACCAGGGGACCATCTTTGCTGCAGCAGAGGCGGACTTTGGCGGCCTCTTCTGTTGCCGTCTCTCCGCCTCTTCTTCCACACTGGGGCCCTCTTCATCCAGGCTCCAGGGGCCCATTTTCATGGCAGCGGACTTCGGCGACCTCTTCCACCGCCTATGCTCTGCATCTTCTTTCTTGTAATCTACAGGTCTCTTCCAAGAGCCCTCCTCTTCATGCGGTCGCCGCCGCACACTGAATTTCCAACAGCGGGGGTACCGTCAAATGCTGACGAGCGACGTTGTGGGTGGTGATATCACGCTCCCATTGACTTCTATGGGAGAGACATTGTCGCTTGCTGACACTGATAGTCCATGCCCCTTTTCTTTGATGCTGATGCTTTGAACATTGGGGCCTAAGTGAATTTAAACAGACTCTGAACTAATATTTATGTTTAAGTGTGTCCCCTGCAAAATTTCCCTTTCCAGTAGGGCTGCACGATTAATTGCGGATGTGGTTTTAAACCGTGATTAATCGCCACTGTTTTAAAACCGCAAGAGTACGCGATTTAAAAAAAAAAAAAAAAAAAAGGTCTTCAGATGTGTCTGTACTGCATTGATTTGTATGTGATTTCTTGCAAACCAGCTCCATCTAGTAGTTGCTTTTAGCACACATTTGTAAAATAGCTGTTTTACTTTCACTTTCCGTTTGTGATCTCAGTAGCAGCTGATCTATTGAAGTCCAAAAGCAGAGCCCATGCAGGAGACTGAAGAGGAGGGTATGTACCTCCCACACAATTTCCTGCTCTCTGAGAAACGGCTCAAATACAGATGCAGTTAACCCCATGGCTGCCAAAAAGGCTAAAGCTGCAGTCCCCCCTCCTAGCTAGCTGCTGGGTTAACTGCATCTACAATGTATTTGATATCAGCAAGGCACAGCATTTCTGAAAGAAGTAGCCCCCCACCCCTAATGCTATATGCCTGTATTGGATTCCTGGACAGGAGCAGGGCTCATTTTCAGTCAAGATAAAATGTTTAAAAAAAGAATAAAAAAATTATAATATATATATATATATATATATATACACACACACACACATATATATGTGTGTGTGTAACTGTGTACTGTGTCTTACACACACACACATGTGTGTGTGTGTAAATGTGTATGTGATTGTGTGTGTGTGTGTATATATAGGGTGACCATATTGCCACTTTAAAAAAGGGACACATATGAAAAATACATATGTCAGGGCTGTTTTTAGGGCTGTTTAAAGAAATGTTTTGTATAAGAAGCCTGACATATGTATTTTTCATATGTGTCCCTTTTTAAAGTGGCAATATGGTGAGCCTATATATATATATATATATATATATATATATATATATATATATATAAACACACACACACACACATATGTGGTTTGTATTTTTATGCTCCCAGAGTGTATTGGACATTGAGAAACATTTACATTAAGATTCTGTAGTGTTAAATAAACCTTTTATTGAAAAATTAAGGTGTTATAGTAATTTTTAAGAAAATTGTGATTCCCCCCCCATATCGCCCAGCCCTACTTCCTTGAGAACGGTATCGCTGTGTTGTAAGACATCTCACAAGGAGAGTTCCTTTTTTAGATAATTCCCTGAGGCCCCTGTAAGCCTCAGTGAAGGCTCCTCCTTCCCATTTGTCAAATTATAGATAATCAGGCCCTTTGTGCTTAACGTCTTTGCAGGGATTAATTTGAGTATGCTCTTTATTTACATTACAGAAGAACATACCAAATATATGTATGCTGCTTTTTTTATTCATTTATTTGACACAATATGTTAAAGGGACACTGAACCCAATTTTTTTCTTTAATGATTCAGATAAAGAATGCAATTTTAAGCAACTTTCTAATTTACTCCTATTAATCAATTTTTCTTCATTTTTCAATTCTCTTTATTTGAAAAAGCAGGAATGTAAGCATAGGAGTTGGACGATTTTTGGTTCAGCACCCTGGATAGCGCTTGCTGATTGGTGGCGACATTTAGCCACCAATTAACAAGTGCAACCCAGGGGCTGAACCAAAGATGGGCCAGCTCGTAAGCTTACATTCCTGCTTTTTCAAATAAAGATTCCAAGAGAATAAAGAAAAATTGATAATAGGAGTAAATTAGAAAGTTGCCTTAAATTGCATGATTTATCTGAATCATGAAAGAAAAAAAATTGGGTTTAGTATTCCTTTAAACATAAAAGTGGGAATATCATGGTTGTACCAGGGAAAGGCACAGACAAAGGCTGTGGTGGACATTTTCCAAAGTACAGACCTTAGTGAAGGACACCAAGGTACATTTGAAATGAAAAAACATTATTTTATAGTGCTTGGTGTTAATATACTGATGCAGATACCACTGATCCTATAACCAGCCCTCCTCTGGCTATACCCATAAGCTAGTGTCACTACTGTGTCATTATATAGTGCTGGGTGTTATTATACTGATGCAGATACCACTGATCCTATAACCAGCCCTCCTCTGGCTATACCCATGTCCAGTGTCACTACTGTGTCATTATATAGCAATGGGTGTTATTATACTGATGCAGATACCACTGATTCTATAACCAGCCCCCCTCTGGCTATACGCATGTGCCAGTGTCACTACTGTGTCATTATATAGCGATGGGTGTTATTATACTGATGCAGATACCACTGACCCTATAACCAACCCTTGTCTGGCTATACGCATGTGCCAGTGTCACTACTGTGTCTTTTTATAGAGCTGGGTGTTATTATACTGATGCAGATACAAATCCAGTATTTCACTCAGGCTTTATTTATTCCATAAGTTATCACCCAATATCACTAGCAGTCTCTTGACAAACCACTAACTTTATTCACACTACATATTTTTTTTTTATTCCTATTATTCAATCAAAATATATACTAAGGTTGTGGCGGACACTGCAAGAGCTAGTCACGGACACCAGTGTCCGTGTACGGACACCTTGCCTATCCCTGGGTTGTACAAATGTCATAATTTGTTTATTATGGTTTCTCGTTATTTATGTATTATTATAAACTTAAGAAAAATGTGTAAATAATAAAGTATAAAAATTTACCAAATGCTTTGGTCACAAATTAGACATTTCATAATGCACCTGTACTATATATATATATATATATATATATATATATATATATATATATATATATATATATATATATATATATATATATATTCCTCTATGGCAGATCAAACATTTTTTGCAAAAAAAAAATATAATATGTAGAAATAATGCTGTATAAAGCAAATTCTACACATCCATCTGGCATGTCAACTAAGGGATTTCTGGTACTAATTTTATTATTTGATCTGCTGGGGAGATGACAGAGTATAAGTTAATGGAAAAATATTAAAACTTCTGCCAAAAAATTGAAGGGAGAAAAAAAAATGTATGTCCCCCGCCCTCCTTTCTCAAAGCTTGTAATATTAAGGTATAATCACTTGTTCCTAAAGTCATAAGCAATCCACATTTGTTTTTAAGTTCACATTAACCTCGGGTAACATTCCAATTTTTTTTTTTTTTTCTAAATCTAAACCAGTTTTATCCAGGAGATATACATATGTAAAACGAATGGCAAAAGGCATATAAATTGAAAAAAAGAAAAAAAAAAAAAAAGATCAATGCCTTTTAACTCTGCGTCCATACATGTGAGTCATTCCATATTGTTATTATCTGAGTTTAAAGCTGGTCTAGGTTCAGAAAGTACGTCTGCTTCCAATATATGAGATTTTACATCCAAGAAAATCAGGCCGTCTACCTCACAGAGAGAAAAAACACATGGGCCACCTCTGTTTTTGGATTAAAAAAACCCCCTCCACATTTCAACACTGTTGGTTCAGAGAGGGCTCTTCATTATTCTTAAGCATTCAAATGAGTCTTTAAACATTTTTCGGAATGTTTATTTTGCAAGGTTTCCTTTCACCTGCAATGCATCCGCTCCTCATTTATATAAACACTAGCAGACTATTTCTTACTGTGTAAACCAACAGCCCACTCAAAGATTCCCTGGATGTTAAAATATGCTCCAGAAACATTTACACTGGTAAAAAAGCAAAAGTAAATGGACCTTAGATATATATACACTGTACAGTCTGTTGTAACTATACTTCACCTTATAAGGAAAACCAGGTAGGCCATAGCTTTGCTAAGAATTTAAAGAAGTCTTCAATGATAGTTAACTCCCCTACTAAAAGGGGTCTAGTTGACAGCTGTCCTCTACAAAAATGTTGGGTAATCTGTAGGAGACTGGGCACAGGTGCTAGATGGGGTCACACAATGATCCCTCCCAAAAAGCTGTACCTTAGACGCCTCCCCTAACCCCTCAATGTATAATTTTGTTTTATAACTGAGCAACATTTTATACTTTTGGCTGCCTGTAACATACATACACAGCAGTGATTTAACCCTCTTAACTGCCAGGAGCACACACTGATTATTACATAACATTGTTTTTGTTTGTTTTACCCTGCTTGGCTGTTGGGAACAAACACAACAGTGCATGTGCAGTGTCATTTTTTCTGGGCGATATTGGTAATGAGTAGAGTAGGGACTTTGTACAGTTACCTGCCACATAAGGGACTGGATATTTACGCGTCTAGTAATTTTGTGTAGATTTACTGGCAGCTTGGCTGAAATACTGATAAATACTGGACACCTCTAGGCCTAGATTTAGAGTTTGGCGGTAGCCGTGAAAACCAGCGTTAGAGGCTCCTAACGCTGGTTTTAGGCTACCGCCGGTATTTGGAGTCACTCAAAATAGGGTCTAACGCTCACTTTTCAGCCGCGACTTTTCCATACCGCAGATCCCCTTACGTCAATTGCGTATCCTATCTTTTCAATGGGATCTTTCTAACGCCGGTATTTAGAGTCGTTTCTGAAGTGAGCGTTAGAGCTCTAACGACAAAACTCCAGCCGCCGGAAAATAGCAGGAGTTAAGAGCTTTCTGGGCTAACGCCGGTTCATAAAGCTCTTAACTACTGTACCCTAAAGTACACTAACACCCATAAACTACCTATGTACCCCTAAACCGAGGTCCCCCCACATCGCCACCACTCGATTAAAATTTTTTAACCCCTAATCTGCCGACCGCCACCTACGTTATACTTATGTACCCCTAATCTGCTGCCCCTAACCCCGCCGACCCCTGTATTATATTTATTAACCCCTAACCTGCCCCCCACAACGTCGCCGACACCTGCCTACACTTATTAACCCCTAATCTGCCGAGCGGACCTGAGCGCTACTATAATAAAGTTATTAACCCCTAATCCGCCTCACTAACCCTATCATAAATAGTATTAACCCCTAATCTGCCCTCCCTAACATCGCCGACACCTAACTTCAATTATTAACCCCTAATCTGACGACCGGAGCTCACCGCTACTATAATAAATGGATTAACCCCTAAAGCTAAGTCTAACCCTAACACTAACACCCCCCTAAGTTAAATATAATTTACATCTAACGAAATTAATTAACTCTTATTAAATAAATTATTCCTATTTAAAGCTAAATACTTACCTGTAAAATAAACCCTAATATAGCTACAATATAAATTATAATTATATTATAGCTATTTTAGGATTAATATTTATTTTACAGGCAACTTGGTAATTATTTTAACCAGGTACAATAGCTATTAAATAGTTAAGAACTATTTAATAGTTACCTAGTTAAAATAATAACAAAATTACCTGTAAAATAAGTCCTAACCTAAGTTATAATTAAACCTAACACTACCCTATCAATAAATTAATTAAATAAAATACCTACAATTACCTACAATAAAACCTAACACTACACTATCAATAAATAAATTAAATACAATTTCTACAAATAACTACAATTACATAAACTAACTAAAGTACAAAAAATAAAAAAGAACTAAGTTACAAAAAATAAAAAAATATTTACAAACATAAGAAAAATATTACAACAATTTTAAACTAATTACACCTACTCTAACCCCCCTAATAAAATAACAAAGACCCCCAAAATAAAAAATTCTCTACCCTATTCTAAATTAATAAATGTAAAAGCTCTTTTACCTTAACAGCCCTGAACAGGGCCCTTTGCGGGGCATGCCCCAAGAAAATCAGCTCTTTTGCCTGTAAAAAAAAACATACAATACCCCCCCCCCAACATTACAACTCACCACCCACATACCCCTAATCTAACCCAAACCCCCCTTAAATAAACCTAACACTAAGCCCCTGAAGATCTTCCTACCTTGTCTTCACCATCCAGGTATCACCGATCCGTCCTGGCATCCGGTGCTGAAGAGGTCCAGAAGAGGCTCCAAAGTCTTCCTCCTATCCGGCAAGAAGAGGACATCCGGACCGGCAAACATCTTCTCCAAGCGGCATCTTCGATCTTCTTCCATCCGGTGCGGAGCGGGTCCATCTTGAATCAGCCGACGCGGATCCATCCTCTTCTTTCTGTGTCTCCCGACGAATGACGGTTCCTTTAAGGGACGTCATCCAAGATGGAGTCCCTCGAATTCCGATTGGCTGATAGGATTCTATCAGCCAATCGGAATTAAGGTAGGAATATTCTGATTGGCTGATGGAATCAGCCAATTAGAATCAAGTTCAATCCGATTGGCTGATCCAATCAGCCAATCAGATTGAGCTCGCATTCTATTGGCTGATCGGAACAGCCAATAGAATGCGAGCTCAATCTGATTGGCTGATTGGATCAGCCAATCGGATTGAACTTGATTCTAATTGGCTGATTCCATCAGCCAATCAGAATATTCCTACCTTAATTCCGATTGGCTGATAGAATCCTATCAGCCAATCGTAATTCGAGGGACGCCATCTTGGATGACGTCCCTTAAAGGAACCGTCATTCGTCGGGAGACACAGAAAGAAGAGGATGGATCCGTGTCGGCTGATTCAAGATGGACCCGCTCCGCACCGGATGGAAGAAGATCGAAGATGCCGCTTGGAGAAGATGTTTGCCGGTCCGGATGTCCTCTTCTTGCCGGATAGGAGGAAGACTTTGGAGCCTCTTCTGGACCTCTTCAGCACCGGATGCCAGGACGGATCGGTGATACCTGGATGGTGAAGACAAGGTAGGAAGATCTTCAGGGGCTTAGTGTTAGGTTTATTTAAGGGGGTTTGGGTTAGATTAGGGGTATGTGGGTGGTGGGTTGTAATGTTGGGGGGGGGGTATTGTATGTTTTTTTTTACAGGCAAAAGAGCTGATTTTCTTGGGGCATGCCCCGCAAAGGGCCCTGTTCAGGGCTGGTAAGGTAAAAGAGCTTTTACATTTATTAATTTAGAATAGGGTAGGGAATTTTTTATTTTGGGGGTCTTTGTTATTTTATTAGGGGGCTTAGAGTAGGTGTAATTAGTTTAAAATTGTTGTAATATTTTTCTTATGTTTGTAAATATTTTTTTATTTTTTGTAACTTAGTTCTTTTTTATTTTTTGTACTTTAGTTAGTTTATGTAATTGTAGTTATTTGTAGAAATTGTATTTAATTTATTTATTGATAGTGTAGTGTTAGGTTTTATTGTAGGTAATTGTAGGTATTTTATTTAATTAATTTATTGATAGGGTAGTGTTAGGTTTAATTATAACTTAGGTTAGGACTTATTTTACAGGTAATTTTGTTATTATTTTAACTAGGTAACTATTAAATAGTTCTTAACTATTTAATAGCTATTGTACCTGGTTAAAATAAATACAAAGTTGCCTGTAAAATAAATATTAATCCTAAAATAGCTACAATATAATTATAATTTATATTGTAGCTATATTAGGGTTTATTTTACAGGTAAGTATTTAGCTTTAAATAGGAATAATTTATTTAATAAGAGTTAATTAATTTCGTTAGATGTAAATTATATTTAACTTAGGGGGGTGTTAGTGTTAGGATTAGACAGCTTTAGGGGTTAATCCATTTATTATAGTAGCGGTGAGCTCCGGTCGTCAGATTAGGGGTTAATAATTGAAGTTAGGTGTCGGCGATGTTAGGGAGGGCAGATTAGGGGTTAATACTATTTATGATAGGGTTAGTGAGGCGGATTAGGGGTTAATAACTTTATTATAGTAGCGCTCAGGTCCGCTCGGCAGATTAGGGGTTAATAAGTGTAGGCAGGTGTCGGCGACGTTGAGGGGGGCAGATTAGGGGTTAATAAATATAATATAGGGGTCGGCGGTGTTAGGGGCAGCAGATTAGGGGTACATAGGTATAATGTAGGTAGCAGCGGTTTACGGAGCGGAAGATTAGGGGTTAATAATATAATGCAGGGGTCAGCGATAGCGGGGGCGGCAGATTAGGGCTTAATAAGTGTAAGGTTAGGGGTGTTTAGACTCGGGGTACATGTTAGAGTGTTAGGTGCAGACGTAGGAAGTGTTTCCCCATAGGAAACAATGGGGCTGCGTTAGGAGCTGAACGCGGCTTTTTTGCAGGTGTTAGGTTTTTTTACAGCTCAAACAGCCCCATTGTTTCCTATGGGAGAATCGTGCACGTTTTTGAGGCTGGCCGCGTCCGTAAGCAACTCTGGTATCGAGAGTTGCATTTGCGGTAAAAATGCTCTACGCTCCTTTTTTGGAGCCTAACGCAGCATTTTTTTGAACTCTCGATACCAGAGTTAATTTTATGCTGCGGCCAGAAAAAAGCCTGCGGAGCGTTAACAGCCCATCTACCGCCAAACTCCAAATCTAGGCCTTAGAATGCCTAGTTCCATTCCATCAGAATTCCCCTATGAAGTGCCATCCATGCCTAGTGAGTCATTGAGATTCAAACTCATCACAATCTATGTGAAAACCTTGAAATGAGCAGTTTTAAAATGCAATTGCAGCACAATAATTAATATCCCCTAGGCCTAGTGTGGGGACAATTTGACTATGATATTAACATCTTACTAACATCTATCAGAAAACAAATTTCCAGCATTTTTTTAAAAACAATTGTCTTCTTGCTCCGAGCACACATCTTTTTCTTTTCATTTTAATCAGCTTTCTAATTTACTCCTATTATCAATTTTTCTTTGTTCTCTTGGTATCTTTATTTGAAAAAGCAACAATGTAAGCAAATGAGCCAGCCCATTTTTGGTTCAGAACCTGGGTAGCACTTTCTGATTAGTGTCTAAATGTAGCCACCAATTAGCAAGCACTACCCAGGTGCTGAACCAAAAATGGGCCGGCTCCTAAGCTTACATACAAATAAAGATACAAAGAACCACAGTTAAGCCAAGCACTCAATGGTCTGTGCACGCTACCCAGGAAGCCTACTTCTTCCTCCAAGAAAATATCACAAATTTCAGCGAAAGGTGGCAGAAAAAAATTAATTTATTACAAAAGCACAGTCAAAACAGCAGCGATGTTTCAGGAGATCCTCCCTTATTCATGAATAAGGGAGGATCTCCCGAAACATCGCTGATACTAATAAATATTATTAAATAATATTTCATTATTCAGATAGAGAATACAATTTTAAACAACTTTGCAATTTACTTCTATTATTTAATTTGTTTTCTTCTCTTGTAATCCTTTGCTGAAAGGTTTATCTAGGCAAGCTCAGGAGCAGCAGAGAACCTAGGTTCTAGCTGTTGATTGGTAGCTGCATATATATACAGGGCCGTCTTTAATACTGACTGGGCCCTGGGCAAACATTTCCTTGGCCCCCCCCCCCCGCCCATGTAATTTCGCTCTCCAACCCAACACCCCAAAAAACTACTAAATCAATTTTTTTTTTTTTTAAATGATTAGCCCAGCAGTGGATCATCCACTGTTGGGCTAATCATTTTCAAAAAAATATGAAATAAATTGCAATATGTGAAACTGGACCTAAGCAGTACTAATAAGTAAATAAATATATAAATTCCTCCACTGTGGATTAATTTAAAATATTTACTAATTAATTAAATGTTGGTTTTTAATTTATTTACATTTTTTTTCAAGTACATAAATATTTAATGCAATGCACGGCATTGCATAGTAAAAATCAGTGTCGGACCTAATGTCTACAGGGCCCTGGTACAAGAATGTTGGGCCCCCTAAAAGCTTCTCACCAGTTTTGGGATATTCACTATATATTTATTGTTTAGACAGCCACTGTACAGCAAAATTACCACTTTCATGAATACCAAGGGAATGCTACCAAACTCCCCTTTCCCATATACACACACTCTCAAGAGCATACACATATTCATGTACACACACACTCTCCAGAGCAGTGTCTGCAGCTGCACAGATGCTCAAATCCTCACGTGCCTGCCGCTCCAGCTTTCTGCTGCATGCGCCTATAGTCAGGCCTACCCTGAACAATCCCCACCACCAGAGCAGTCAGCTGGTAACAGTGGTAACCCCAGTAGGACCTTTTCTTATACAGTATTATTGGTTGGATGCCGAGTTAGGGCTTAGCATTCAGTGCTGCACAGTGTGCACAGTGCACACCTAAAACAGCACATGGCACTAGCTTGGCATGTCACATGATCCCAGCTCAGTCTGGCACAATTTCTCACAAATAAATATAAGCAGAGAACTTTTGACTGTGACAGTATTAGGACTGACATCAGCAGACTGGCATGAACCAAAAAAAAAAAAATCATTTTTTTTTTACTCTTGGGCACCACAACAAAGACTGGGCCCTGGGCAGCTGCCCCTTTTGCCCTGTGTTAAAGACGGTCCTGTATATATATATATATATATATATATATATATATATAGATTGTGATTGGCTCACCCATGAGTTCAGTTAGAAACCAATAGGACATTGCTGATCCTTCAACAAATGATACCAAGAGAATTAAACAAATTAGATAATAAAAGTAAATTCGAAAGTTGGTAACAATCTATCCTCTATCTGAATCGTGAAAGAAAAAAATTGGGTTTCATATTCCTTTAATGTAAAATATTCAGTCTATTTTGTTATAGAAATGTAGCCTCACTGGCTAGAATGAGAGACGCCTCGGACGCCTGTGATGTATCCCATACCGTTATTTCGAAGCTGACAATGTTGTCTTGATGGTTTTTTATTTTACTTTTTTAAAATGTCTTTTTTGCTAAAGTTAGTGCGGACTGTTTTATCAAAAAAGTTTTTTCACTAAGGTTTTTAAGCGATTTCACAATGCCTGCATCCTTCACAGTTCACACTTGTTCTATGCACTGAGAGGTGAATGGTTGGAAGCCTAGGGTTGCCACCCAGCCAGTATTTTAATAATAAAGATTAAATATTAAAATTAAAATTCTATCATGGTAAAACTTTTTTTTTATGTGTAAACCAATGATCATTTAAAATCTGCTCCAGCAGCTTTAGTTCCTAATATATGCTATATAATTATTTATGCAAATGTATGTTAATGAGTATGGCTGATGTTTTTTCAAGAAAACGTGGCCACCCGTTGATGATAGGAAAGACCTTCAAATCTTGGTGAATCAGCACCCTAGGACAGGATAGGATATTTGTTTGATTATTAGTGAATGTAGAGGTGTGATAGTTAAAATAGAGAATATTTTTTAAATTTGTTATTAACTTACTCTACAGCTTTTTCTCTTCTTAAAGGGACACTGAACCCAAATTTTTTCTTTTGTGATTCAGATAGAGCATGGAATTTTAAGCAACTTTCTAATTTACTCCTATTATCAAATTGTCTTCATTCTCTTGGTATCTTTATTTGAAATGCAAGAATGTAAGTTTAGGTGCCGGCCCATTTTTGGTGAACAACCTGGGTTGTCCTTGCTGATTGGTGGATAAATTCATCCACCAATAAAAAAGTGCTATCCAGAGTTCTGAACCCAAAAAAAGCTTAGATGCCTTCTTTTTCAAATAAAGATAGCAAGAGAACGAAGAAAAATTGATAATCGGAGTAAATTATAAAGTTGCTTAAAATTCCAAGCTCTATCTGAATCAAGAAAGAAAAAAATTGGGTTCAGTGTCCCTTTAAAGGGACACAACAATCCAATTTATTTTTATGATTCAAATAGAGAATACAATTTTTAAAATTGTTTCCAATTTACTTCTATTATTAAATTTGCTTCGTTCTCATGTTATTCTTTGTTGAAGATAGATAGGAAGTGTGCACATGTCTGGGGCACTACATAACAGGAAATAGTGCTGCCATCTAGTGTTCTTGCTAATGTATAACAATGTTTCAGAACTGCTGCCATGTGCAAGCTCCTGCTTTTTCAACAAAGAATAACAAAAAAACAAAGAAAACTAGATAATAGAAGTACATTGGAAAGTTGTTTAAAATTGTATGTTCTATAAGAACCATGAAAAAAAAATGGGCTTTTATGTCCCTTTAAAGGGCCATTAAATAGAGTAGAATTGCAGTATCAAAGTAAACTAAAATTCAAAAGAGTAGACAAATTTTAGTTAATTTAATTTTCCTTCCCCGTACATCATGTGACAACCATCAACCAATCACAAAATTAATATACATATATACTGTGAATTCTTGACCATGTTCATATTGTGGCCCATTTTGATAATGGAAGTGAATTGCAATGTTGTTAAATCTGTATGCTCTATCTCAATCATAAAAGTTTCATTTTGACTTAAGTGTTCCTTTAAAGGGACAGTCAACACCAGAATTTTTATTATTTAAAAAGATAGATAATCCCTTTATTACCCGTTCCCTCAGTTCTTTTGACAGACTTGCATTTTAGCCAATCAGTGCTGGCTCCTAGGTAACTCTGCGAGCGTGAGCACAATATTATCTATATGACATACATGAACTAATAAGAGGCGGCCTTCAAGGGCTAAAAAATTAGCATTTGAGCCTACCTAGGTTTTTAGCTTTCAACTAAGAACACCAAGAGAACAAAGCAAAATTGATGATAAAAGTAAATTGGAAAGTTGTTTAAAATTACATGCCCTATCTGAATCATTATAAAGTTTATTTTTGACTAGACTGTCCCTTTAAACAAAAACAGTTTGACAGGCAGCTCTGGAATCATTTTACAATTGAAACTCTGTATTGAGGAAGCACCAGCAGCAGAAATCTTGCCTTTAGCAAAGGTTTTACATAGCAAGTTTATAACATTCCGTGTATTCTGCACGTTTGCATGCCTGCTTTATTTATTGCAATGACACATGTCACCCGGTGGATTAACTGCAGATGAGTTTTCTGAGAAGTGTCAAGAAAATGATCCCATAATACCGCATTTGTCACCTAAGACTTCCTAGTAAATGTATTATCCATAATTCTTGCTAACCTATTGTTTATTTAAAGAGTGTCCACATTATTTTTTTTCTTTAAAAATTGTCAAGTCAGAAAGCGAAATAACAAATTAAAAAGAAAAAAAACAAATCCTTGTAGTCAAACTGAAGCAAGAGTTTTAGAAGCGGCAAAGCAGATGAAACTAAAATGACTGCACCCACAGGGACAAACTAGTGGATTAGCTGAACTTCCTTTTCATGTGCACAATGTTATCATATTGCATGACACATGCCAACAAGTGCAATAACACTCAACACTTCTGTTGCTGTTGTAACACATCCAAGGCAACAATAGGTCACATACTAAAGCAAAATGTGGGTCACAAATACTGAAAATATATATATATATTTCTTTTTTTTTTAAAGGGATACTATAGTGGAAAAATGTCATGCTTATACACTCTAACAAATTAGAGCATGTTATATTTTAAAGGGACATGAAACCCAAAATTTTTCATTCATGATTCAGATAGAGAATACAATTTTAAACAACTTCTATTTCTATAATTTAATTTGCTTCCTTCTCTTGTTATCCTTTGCTGAAAGATTTATCTAGGCAAGCTCAGAAGCAGCAGAGAACCTAGATGCTATGTGTTGATTGGTGGCTGCATATATATATATATATATATTGATTGTGATTGGCTCACCAATGGGTTCAGTTAGAAACCATTAGTGCATTGCTGCTCCTTCAACAAATTATACCAAGAGAATTTAACAAATTAGATAATAAAAGTAAATTGGAAAGTTGTTTAAAATTGTATTCTCTTTCTGAATCATGAAAGAAAAAATGTGGGTTTCATGTCCCTTTAACTATAATGTCTCTTTAAATAAAAAGAGGGAAGCTCATTGGTCTGACGGCGAGATGCCTCGAAGAATTTTAGCTTGAGAGCTATGGTATAACTATATAATGCTCAAAAAAAAAAAAAGACCAAACATTTTTTGTGTGGCTTCTGATCTGATCATTAGACTCTTAGTTAAAGCTAAATACTGAAAATACATTCTTTAGCTTTAAAAAAAAAAAAAAAAAAAAAAAAAAAAAAAGTGGATAGTTAACTTTCACCTGTAGATAAATGTTAAAACAAAATCACCTTCAATAACTGTATCAAGTTTTTGTATACGTAGAGTACATAGATTTCAAACAGAATGTATTTACAATCACTTTAAAACAATGGTTTTAAATATTTAAATTTTGTTTTACATTTCTCTCTATGGGTCATTTTCAAAAATTTGAATGTAATAATTATTTTTTAATAATCAAATACAAAAGTATGACAAATTTATCACAGCCATCCCAGTTTGTATAGAACACGAAAATCACAGTCTTATGCATTCCCATTTTTCTGTACAATTAATTGTGAAATGAGTCCTCTAGTCTAGCCAAACAAAACAGATAATGCTTTCTTTAAATATAATATTCAATTCAAATTTTTCTAATAATTCGATTCGAATTATGCAATGTTTGAATTTGAAAAATTCAATTTTATATATTTGTAATAATATTTCTAATGCTCTCTTTAAATGTAATATTTAAATTATGAAATATTTAAAATAGAAACATTCAAATTGATATATTTGTATATTTTATGTATCAATTTACTAAATTCCCTACTACCACATGAACTATTGAACTTCTTTATAGTATTTGTTAAATCGAATGTTAAATTTGAAATTTCGAATGTGGATATTCTATATAATTATGAACAATCAAAAACAAAAGTAACATTCGAAAACCAAAAATAACATTTGATTACCGAATTTTAATGGATTTTAATTCTTATCAACATTTGATTCTCCAAAACGAATGTCTACAGGACTATTTGTTCTTTAAAATGAATTACACTTTCAGCACATTTGCCCATCACTACTAAAGACAGCTAATATTTATGGTATTATATAAAAAGATTAAACTCCACTAAAAAAAAATTAACATACCTGCATATATCCTAACATTAGTGGCCAGGTATTAGGGACTCAGGAGGTTTAGAGGGGCCATTGCCGTTTTGTGGGGGAGCCGTGTCAGGAGAGGTGGTGTCACTTGTGGATAGTGGGTGGGTCATAGGCGTGTCTGTTGCTCAGAGGGCATGTCTTAGGAGTTTATGGGAGTGTCTAGGCAGTCTATGGGAAATTATGCAAATATGGTCAGATGGTTAAAAGCTCAATATTAGAGATTGTCAATCTCAAATAGGGACAGTTGGAAGGACATGAGAAAACAATACATACCAGGTAAGTATATCAGAATATGAAAAATAACTATGATACAGAAGTAATATTCCCGGTCAGTAATTTCGTGTTATGGACCAAGAAATTCCTAAAAAAACATGCATTTTTTGGTTATTCTTAAAAAAAATGGGTGACGAATTTGAACAATTATTCTTTACTAATGAAATGAATAAATAAAAGTAAAATTATATGATTTATTCATTTAAAATGTTTTTTTGAAAAACTTGAATATATCAATGAAGTTTGTATTAATTCATGATTATATAATGAGAAAGTTTTTATATGCACATCTCTTGTTCCCAAAAGTTTGTTTGTTACAAGGATATGCATGATATAAAAGGGGCAAATGGTAAAAATATATATATTTTTTTTTTAGAAAAAGGATTCTGTGAAAATGATTGATATAAAGACTAGAACCACTAATACTCTATCTAAATCATGAAAGAAGAAATTAAGGTTTCATGTCCCTTTTATCAGACATCTTCACTAGACTACTTTTTTTTTCCATGCGCCATCTAATCACATATCGTGCCGTTGCTTTGCTCTCTTGGTATTCTTTGTTAAAAGCTAACCCTAGGTAGGCTCATAAACTAATTTCTAAACCCTTGAAGACCGCCTCTTATCTCATTACATTTTGACAGTTGTTCACAGCTAGACAGTGCTGGCTTATGTGTACCATACAGATAACATTGTGCTCACTCCCATGGAATTATTTTCAGCACTGATTGGCTAAAATGCAAGTCTGTCAAAAGAACTGAAATAAGGAGGCAGTCTGCCGAGGCTTAGATACAAGGTAATCACAGAGGTAAAACGTATATTAATATAAACGTATTGGTTATGCAAAACTGTGGAATGGGTAATAAAAGGGATTATCTATCTTTTTAAACAATACAAATTCTGAAATAGACTCTACCTTTAAAAGGATCTTTTTTTCGAATGGTGCAGTAGTAAGTTATACTAAAATCTATTGGTTTTTTTTTACGTTATTACTTGTAAATTAGCATAATTTAGCATCACTTTAAGTCTTCTAAAATATTGATCTGCGACCCTCATTAGAAAGTTGGTCCTTGCTGCTCTAGAATACAAGGATACCTCCATAACCCTGAAGAAATGGTAGCTTTATTCTGCAACGCAAACCTTGCTCCCCTCAAACAAAGTTGTTTTTGAGTAACCTTTTTCCAATGTCTCTTAAAATACTGTATTTGCATTTATAGCTGCCATTTCACTATCATATTTCTATACTGTATGACTCAAAATGTGTTATTTACAATTTGTTCCAAAAAAATCTATAATTGAATTATCACCGGAGAACAACAACTATGTACTTTAGGCAAACCAAATGCTTTACTCTGCAGTTTCTCATTTCCGTAGTGTATACAAACCTTACCTAGTTTCCTCTGAAATAAACAACACGTATGAGTATAAATGCAGCTATTGGACTACAAGGCAGCTGAGGACACGCACGTTTATCAAGTCTTTAAATCTCTTAAAGAAAAAATTTAGTGCAACATAACCACATTTGCTTTTTCTGTTGGATCTCCAGAGACTCCCTCTAACATTTTATATAGATATATATATATATATATATATATATATCCTTTCACTAGAGTGCCAACATGCAGTCTGCAGTTCGTTACTAATTACTTAACCGTTTAGCTGTCAGAAGAGCTTAACAGGTAGCAACGTGCTTAAAAGGGACACTGAACCCAAATTTTTTTCTTTCATGATTCAGATAGAGCATGCAATTTTAAGCTACTTTCTAATTTACTCCTATTATCAATTTTTCTTCGTTCTCTTGCTATCTTTATTTGAAAAAGAAAGCATCTAGGCTTTTTTTTTTGGTTTAGACCTCTGGACAGCACTTTTTTATTGGTGGATGAATTTATCTACCAATCAACAAGAACAACCCACGTTGTTCACCAAAAAATGGGCCGGCATCTAAACTTACATTTTTGCATTTCAAATAAAGATACCAAGAGAATAAAGAACATTTGATAATAGGAGTAAATTAGAAAATTGCTTAAAATTGCATCCTCTATCTAAATCACGAAAGAAAATTTTGGGTTCGGTGTCCCTTTAAGTCCTGTCTGACAGCCCAGAAGTTAAAATAATTGCCAGTTTTAGAAACCAATCACATTACCATGTGAAAGTTGCCACATCATAATTTCACATTCTGCAGCAGGGTGAGGAAATAGAGCAGGAGATATATTAAAGGTAATTTCATCATTAATGTCAAACAGGCATATTTCGCACAGATTTCCTACACAGCAATATACAGTAATTGGCTTATTATGAGCAGATTAGTTAAAAGGGAAACCAAATTAACCCTTTAAGGACACAGCTTTCTGTTTGCTCAATTGTTTTATGACGGAAAAATTCCGTCATATGTCCTTAAGAGGTTAAAGGGATAGGAAATTCAAAATTAAACTTGCATGATTCAGATAGAGCATGTCATTTTAAGACACTTTTAATTTCACTTCTATTTTCAAAGTGCTTTGTTCTCGTGGTATCCCTTATTGAAAAAAAATACGCACACATCCTTTACTAGAGGGAGCTGCTGCTAATTGGTGTCTGCACACATTTGTCTTTTGTGATTGGCTGACTAGATGTGTTTATCTAGCTTCCAGTAGTATAATGCTGTTCCTTCAGCAAAGGATAACAAGAGACCCAAATCACGAAAGAAAAATATTTGGGTTTCTTTTCCCTTTAATTATTGTAGCATTTTAGTATATATATATATATATATATATATATATATATATATATATATATATATATATATATATATATTACATTATATTCTCATTATTGGGCTTCACAGATATTGCTCTTTTTACAAATTGAAGGTTTGTGGCAACCCTGTGTCAAAATTGCGCTCCACTCGTAGTCTAGCCCTTTATTCTTTGGCTAAGACAGACCTTGTATACATGACACTGCTTGTGACTTTTGCTTGATTGTACAGCCAGCTAGAGCTCTGATTATCTTTTAGCACTACAGCCCTGCAAGTCATCTTCATCAATGAATAACCGTTTATAGCAAATTCTGAGCTCAGAGACCTTGTACTCCATTGTTAATGGAGAGCTGTGATGTCACAGCATTAACAACACAGAAATCACATGCTCTGTACAGTTCCTGTTAAAAGCAGAGAATGAGAACACTTATCTTGTTATTAGACATATTTACTTCTTCATGTGCCGATGATTTTTGTTCACACTGGATCCTGCTGACCTATTAAAAGGGACAAGATACTCAAATGTTCTCTGTTCTATCTAAAAGAGAACGTTTCAAACTTATTAAAGGACTTTGTTTAAATGAAGGGGACATTATACACTAGATTTTTATTTGCAGAAATGTTTTGTAGATGATCCATTTATATGGCCCATACGGTATGGGCCATATAAATGGATCATCTACAAAACATTTATGCAAATAATAATCTAGTGTATAATGTCCCTTTAATTGGGATGGGCCATACCCATACAGTTTTTTTTTAATGTATAGTTTTGCTTATTTTTAAATAACATTGCTCTGATTTTCAGACTCCTAACCAAGCCCCAAAGTTTTAGGAGAATACCGTCAGTTATTTACTCCAGCTTGCTCCTGTTTGTGTAAAGGGTCTTTTCATATGCAAAGGAAGGGGGAGGGGGAGTGTCTTATTTCCTACTTGCAGTGGGTGTTCCTGTAACCTTTTAAACAGAGCTAAACTGGAAGCTTCTAAGTAAGTTTTTAAACGGTTTTATACTGGATTTTTATATCAGCATCTGTGCATTTTATTTTTTATAGTAGTGTCTATTACATGCAGTTATATGAAAATTGGTATATACTGTCCCTTTAAAGCTGCCAACTTTTTTTTTACATAGGAGTTGTCCCTGTCAGCCAATGAGCAATGGAGTCCTAGGAGGAGTCAATTGTACACAATCATCTCATATAAAAGCAAACATGTAAAATGCACAGCCTTCTTACCTTAAAGGGACATTGTAGTGCAAAATTTATTAGAGCATGTACTTTTCACTACTCACCATGGAACTCTATGGGGCAGGGGTTAAAGAAATTGGTAAAGTCCTGATTGAGAGATGAAAGCACTGCTGCTCATTATCTGAATGCAGCCGGTGATTGTCAGGGTTGTGAGACTGCCAGGGCCATTTTTCTGCTCAGAACCAGAAGTTCTCTGTTGCTCCGTAGTGGGACTTTATCTATGTGTTTAACCATTTTGTAGATGTTAAACACATAGAGTTCCAGTTTGAGTACTGTAAAAATTATTTTGCAACATTTATTTGTAGCTTGTATTACATTGTTGCAAAAGACTGCTGATATAGAGCAGTGTTTTTCAACCACGGTCCTCAAGTAACCCCAACAGACCATGTTTACATAATAGATGAACTAAAGCACAGGTGAAATAATCAGCTGATCAGTAACCATGGTTACTAACCTGTTTTCACCCATCAGCTGATTATTTCACCTGTGCTCTAGTTCAGCTATAATAAAAATCTGGCCTGTTGTGGGTAGCTGAGGACCTTGGTTGAGAAACACAGTTATAGAGTATTAAAGACATGTGCACACTCTTGAGCTCTTATGATCCTATCTAGTTTTACTCTTCAATAAAAGATACCAAGAGAACAAATCAAATTTGATAACAGAAGTAAATTGGAAAGTTGTTTAAAATTGCATGCTCTATCTGCATCATGATAGTTTAATTTTGACTTTACTGTCCCTTTAAAGGGACACTGAACCCAATTTTTTTCTTTAGTGATTCAGATAGAGCAGGCAATTTTAAGCAACTTTCTAATTTACTCCTATTATCAAATTTTCTTCATTCTCTTGGTATCTTTATTTGAAATTCAAGAACATAAGTTTAGATGCCGGCCCATTTTTGGTGAACACCCTGGGTTATTCTTGCTGATTGGTGGATAAATTCACCCACCAATAAACAAGTGCTTTTCCGGGTCTGAACCAAAAAAAAATAGCCTAGATGCCTTCTTTTCAAATAAAGATAGCAAGAGAACGAAGAAAAATTGATAATAGGAGTAAATTAGAAAGTTGCTTAAAATTGCATGCTTTATCTGAATCACTAAAGAAAAAAATTGGGTTCAGTGTCCCTTAAAGCATTTCATTATCTCACTGTTGCTTGCATATACATTACTACTGGGACCTCGCTGGACACCTTGAGTGAGCGAATGACAAGAGGCATATGTGTGTAGCCGCCAATCACCAGCTATCTCCCAGTAGTGCATTATTACTCCTGAGCACACCAAGGTATGATAGGTACAAATACCAAGAGAATGAAGTAAATGTGATAATCACAAAAGAAAAAATTTGGGTTCAAGCACATTAGGTCATTTTCTTTTTAAAATGTTATGTCCCTTTAACTTGTGTGTATGTATAAATATATATATATAACTTGTGATATCACATGATTCCTTACCTACATGTCTAACTCACACAGCTGTTTCAATACCAATCTCAATTTACAACATAAATACTCACATCTACATACATCCGCTTTCCAGTATTGAGAAGAATGATAGTCTATCTTGTATTATCAGATTTATCTCTTCCAGTCACTGTACTTCTTCCAGTTCTCCTCTGGAACTTTACACAGTTTTAAAGCAACTTTTTCCTGCAGTAACTAATGACGTACTTAATTAAACGCATGTCACAATTCCTCTCTCAACCTTCCTCCAGCACAAACATTGACATCTACATTCTAAAACTCACACACGTCAGTTCCACTAGGAACCGCACTACCCTTGAATTAAATGGACATTAAACCCAAAATGTTCTTTTATGATTCAGATAAAGAATACAATTTAAAAAAAGTTTCCTTTGATGAGGAGATATCTAGATAGGTAGTGTGCACATGTCTGGGGCACTACATGACAGGAAATAGTGCTTTTGCTAATGTATAACATTGTTGCAAAACTGCTGCCATATAGTGCTGTAGACACGTGCACTCTCCTGAGATTATTTTCCTGCTTTTCAACAAAGGCTAACAAGAAAATTAATAAAATTTGATAATAGAAATAAATTAGAAAGTTGTTCCAAATTGTATGTCCTATCTTAATTACGAAAGAAAATGTTTTAGTTTTATGTCCCTTTAAGTACTATGAGTTAGTAATACTAATTTTTTAATTATACATAGAACAAATTACAATAATCTTTTTTCATGTAGTTTAACTATGAAAATTGTGAGCTTTTCAGACTTCAGTAGTCTCTCACTGCCATATTCTACTCAGCCATTGGCTGATCATTCCAGTAACTTATCTATATCTGCACCTACTTGGCCTCAGCAGAGGAGATAAGAGAACACAGGACAATCAAGGTTACAATATGGATTTCCCATTACTCCAGTACTTTACCGAGACTAAAACTTGACACACATTTCTTCAAAAAAAAAAAAATATATATAATATGCATATATATATACAATATGTGCATATTATTCTCAGAATAATCTTTTTGTTGAATGCATCATTCATGTACATTTGATGTTTGGAAACTTCCTGGATTATTTGCCAAACATCCCTTCTTGCACTAATGGAGCAAAACATACATAGGGGTCATGTTTCTAAATCCTGTGAAATTTGATATTCCTATTTTTCTGTTATACTGTCCACAAACTATACTGTTTGCTGTTTCCATTCTTTTTTCTGCATTTACAGTCTAACTATATATTTAAACAAAGAATGCTTTGAATTAAAGGGACAGTAAAGTTAAAATTAAACTTAAACTAATGTGCTATTAAATTAAATCAGGTAACAGCAAATTCAATTACATTTATTGTAATAAGACAAAAAAGGTAACCTTTTTTGTCTTATTACAATAAATGTAATTGAATTTGCTGTTACCTGCTTGCTTCTTTTTATGGATTTGTTGGAGACCTGGGCAGTGGTCTTTGGGTAACGTGCAAACTGGTCAGGGTGCTGAAGTACTTTCCTTATCTATTAAATTAAATCATGCAGATTTCCAATTTACTTCTATTATTTAATTAGTTTTGTTCTCTTGATATGCTTTGTTGAAAAGCATACATGGGTATGCTCAGGAGCAGTAATGCCCAGCAGGGAGACAGCTGCTGATTGGTGGCTGCACATATAAGCCTTTTGTCATCAGCTCACCCGATCTGATCTCCTAGTAGAGCATTGCTACTTTAACAAAGGATAACAAGAGAATAAAGTTAATTTGATAATAGAAGTATAGTGGAAAGTTGTTTAAAATGCTCTAAATGAGTAATTAACAAAAAAATATACAAACTATGCAGCCATAATACATAATTTTTTAATCAGGGCTTGACAAATTCAAAAATCTACAGAGCCCTGGCTCCTCAATCTTTCTTTTCTAGGTCCTAAAAAGTGTGTTCCTGGTTCTTCAATGTACTGGCTTCTTTTTTGCGGTCCATGTTTCATTATGTCCCTTTAATGATAAAACATGGACCCCGCAAGAAAGAAGACAGCTGTTTACAAATGGAGCAAGTGATATTACAGTGACTCACGCCCTGGCTGCATTTTCAGCCTCACCCTATTTTGCCTGTTAACTCCATCTCTCTACGAATCCCCAGGCTATGTAAAGTCATGTGACCCAAGAGAAAAAAAATTGAGGGGGTCATTTTATTTCTGAAACTAACCCCTCACTGAATGAGACTAAAGGACAAACCCAAGCTAGAAAGGAACATGATTTAGTGAAGATGTTAACATTAACATACAATGACGTCTGCTATATGCAGTCTACATACACGCAAACATACCTGCATGCACTAATACGCACGATACGCAGCCATAAGACATTATTGTTTAAAGGGACACTAAACCCAATTTTTTCTTTCGTGATTCAGATAGAGCATGCAATTTTAAGCAACTTTCTAATTTACTCCTACTATCAATTTTTTTTTTCGTTCTCTTGCTATCTTTATTTAAATAGCAGGAATTTAAAGCTTAGGAGCCAGCCCATTTTAGGTTCAGCACCATGGATAGCGCTTGCTTATTGGTGGCTACATTTAGCAAACCAATAAGCAAGCACCCAGGTTCTGAACCAAAAATGGGCCGGCTCTTAAAGGGACAGTCTACACCAGAATTTTTATTGTTTTAAAAGATAGATAATTCCTTTATTACCCAATTCCCAGTTTTGCATAACTAACACAGTTATAATAATATACTTTTAACCTCTGTGATTATCTTGTATCTAAGCCTCTGCAAACTGCCCCTTTATTTCAGTTCTTTTGACAGACTTGCAGTCTAGCCAATCAGTGCCTGCTCCCAGATAACTTCACGTGCACAAGCACAGTGTTATCTATATGAAATACGTGAACTAACACCCTCTAGTGGTGAAACACTGTTAAAATGCAATCTGAAAGAGGTGGGCTTCAAGGTCTGAGAAATTAGCATATGAACCTCCTAGGTTAAGCTTTCAACCAAGAATACCAAGAGAACAAAGCAAAATTGGTGACAAAAGTAAATTGGAAAATTGTTTAAGATTACCTGCTCTATCTGAATCATGAAAGTTTATTTTAGCCTAGACTGTCCCTTTAAACGTTACATTCCTGCTTTGTAAATAAAGATAGCAAGAGAACGAAGAAAAAATTATAATAGAAGTAAATTAGAAAGTTGCTTAAAATTGCATGCTCTATCTGAATCTCGAAAGAAAAAAATTGGGTTTAGTGTCCCTTTAATCAGCGTTTGACAAATTCCAAAAGCTAGAGTCCTGACTCTCAAAGTTTTTACACCTAGATACATGTGCAACTTTCTGCTACCTAAAAAGTGTGTTCCTGGTACTTCAATGTTCTTTCTGGCTCTTAGACTTGCAAAAGGTGTCAATATTTGTGATAACTAATGTCCTATCCCCTTAACAATATGAAAGAACAATAAAATAAAGGAAATAAAAGTGCAAAACAAAATGTCTGTAATGATAGAGCCTTTAATTATTGCACTTTTGCTTGCATACAACTATGTGTCGAAACCCTGCATAGTTCAAGTCAGATTTACAGCATCAAAGCTGTACTGCTCTGTCTGATTCAGAAAAGAAAAATGTTGGGTTCCATATCCCTTTAAATTAGGGGTTTTCAAAGTCTTAGGTTGTGGGCTTCCCCTCTGACGAAATTTATAAGACAGCGACCCCCCCCCTCTCCGGTAATAGGTGTTGCATTATTTTTTCTGTTTAAAGAAAATTGTAATATTTATTTTTAGCTTTAGATTGGGGAATATACATCTGATCCAGGGTTCACTCACTGGGGCCTATCTATCAAGTTCCGAATGGAGCTTGATGGCTTGCCAGAAACAGCAGTTATGAAGCAGCGGTCACAAAGACCGCTGCTCCATAACTCTGTCCGCCTGCTCTGATGAGGCGGACAGGAATCGCCAGAATTTATTGACACCCCCTGCTGGCGGCCCATTGGCCGCGAGTCTGCAGGGGGCGGCGTTGCACCAGCGTATTGCTCTCCGCATTCAGCGATGTCTGTCGGAGCTTATCCGCACTGTCGGATCAGGTCCGACAGACATTTGTTAAATATGCCTCACTGTGTTAAATGTTAAAGGGACAGTATACACTCATTTTCATATAACTGCATGTAATAGACACTACTATAAAGAATAAGATGCACAGATACTAATATAAAAATCCTGTATAGGGGGGCGGAGCCTGGCCACGCAGGGACATGGCTGACTAATTCCTGGCTCCCATGCCCTGCGTCCGATGTATTTATAATTAATAAGGAGAAAGCAGTCCTAACATTAATCAAACAACAGGATCGTGGGTCTGAATGTCCCTACTACGATTCCAGACTTATAAAGGGTACACTATTAGCGGCAACGCAGCCCTGGCAACACCTGAGGCCTACCCGACCGCACTGATGTGAGCCGCGCGCTCTCCTGGTGGGAACCGATTAACACACACAGCTCTCTGGAGCGCCTCTAATTTGCACTGCGACCACACTACACAGCAAGAGAACGGATCTATCAGGGGTAAGCCGGACTATATCCAACTCCCGAGCGGACCTCACCTGACCTCGCGCTCCCGGCTGCCGTCCCTGGGGAGGCCACCTGTCCCCTCCGGCTTGCTTCTGTTAAGGGGTAGGTCGGTACGACGGTAGCGGAGTGCTGAGGAGAAATAATCTAACCTGACAGAGTGCCGGGGGTCCTCTCCTGGGAACCTATATCACATAAGGGCCCTGACCACGTGGAGCTGTGGCACCCGCCACCTCTATGGGACCGAGCAATCTCTGATGGTCAGTAACACAGCGGGGACTGCCTGTTTAGTGCCCCAAATATAAGCGGTCACATTTGAAAATTAGCAGTGGGCTGTAAAACATTATTTCAGCACAATTTAATACACAGGGGCAGAGCATGATATTGGGGAGACATAGTAGATGGCAATTGTGAACGTGCTCTGGGATTCAAGTTAAATCGTTATAAGCACTATCACACTACATTCTGAGCAATAAACTTTTTGCACTGTTTTGGAAACCAGGCTGCTGCTGGCATATACCACAAACTTGACAGTGTAAGGTGATTCCCCCTCACAGAGTGCTCAGTTTCCCAGTGACATTATACACAACCCCCTTTCTTTTTCAAATAAGGGGAAACAACTGAACAAAAGGAAAAGCCCCCACCTCTATCACATAACTCTGCACATAGAGAGCCAAGACCATTTTTGGAATATAACGTTTGACTTGTTCTTGATTCGCTCTCCTGCTGACATACAGCCCCCTGTTATCCTCACCCCTCCACCTGGCCCCCTCAAGAGCTTTCATTGCCTTTTCACCGCATTTCACCCAGCTGGAAGCACTTAATAGGACTCCCTAAGGGCAATGTCTCACAGAAAAAATACCAAAGGGGAGAAAGGCCCTAAAAGCACAAACCTCACTAACTACCTTAAAATGGCGACTGCGACACAGGACCCAATAAGTAGTGAAAACACAGGTGCTGCACCCTCTCTAGCATTAATCGAGCACACAGCCCTGAGTACACACCCACAAGACCAACCATCTGAAGAGGATCTTAGAGTCCACTCTACCAAAGCTGACATCAACATGGTACTATCCGAAATGAGGTCTCTCTTCGGGGACTTAAAAAAGGACTTTCACCAAATTAACCAGCAGGTTCATACCCTGGAGAAGAAGCAAGATACTATACAGGCTCAGGTAACAGCTAATACCCAAAGGGCTCTAGAACAGGAGGGAGACATTCAATTTCTGCTGTCCAGGGTTGAAGACCTGGACAACAGAGGCAGGCGTAATAATCTCCGGATAAGAGGGGTGCCGGAATCAGTAAACAACTCAGCACTAGAGGGTTACTTACAAGACTTATTCCGGACTATAAAAGGGACACCAAGCTCACCAGCTGTCCAGTTAGAGAGGGCTCACCGAGCTCTACGGCCCAGACCATCACCTAAAGCCCCCCCAAGGGATATAATTGTGAAGTTTCTGAGCTACAGGGACAAAGACGCAATCTCCCAGAAAGCACGGACTATCAAGGAGCTTACACATGCTGGCATCCCTATTCAAATATTCTCTGATCTGAGTCAGATGACATTACAGAAAAGAAGAGACCTTCGTTTTTTAACCAGCGCACTCCAATCACACAAAATTCAATATAAATGGGGTTTCCCGGTCTGCCTTATTGCTACCCATAAAGGGAAACAAGCGATATTCAGAACTCAGGCAGACCTACAGGACTTCTGCAACATATTAGATATTGAAATACCCCATCAAGAAGAAGAGGCAACCTCTCTCAGAAACCAGAACTTGTAGATTGCATCTCCCTGATTTTTTGGGAGACCATGACATGCAGAGGACTTTGTTCAAGATCCAGATAAGTGATCAAGCATCTGTTTATTTAGATTCAATGTTACTAACTTAAATTTTTATTGTTGGTCATAAGAAGAGGATTGAGTGGTTGCCATGCGTATACCTATACCCAAAGGTGCATGTCTCTACTAACTCAAAACTACTTAAATTGTTAGATATGTTATGTTTACAATGTTTCACCTTTACTTAATATGTTTTACAGTATAGATTGCACCCCAAAGGTATGAGTGGTTACATGTGCCCCGACACCTAGCAAACGAGTTAGCTTCCTACTGTACCTCCGAGTACAGAGCTATATAAAGTTAGACATTATAGATACGCTGGGCCTCTAAATGTCACTGGCAAGCTATCACAGGGGATTAGAACCTAATAGACAGAATGGGCCCTCCTACCCCACGGCTAGCTTAGTTCCAGGTGTGGCTGGGCAATTTCATGAGAAAACCCAAACGGGGTATTTAGGGTAAATGTTTTAGAATAAATATTACTACCCGATTTATAATTTACCTTAGGTTAATGTATTCTTTGACCCCAATGTGTCCATTTGGGCTACACTGCAGTCTTGTTTCACAGGTCCTCAATTGTAATGGATGTCCTACTGTTCATAATGTTATTGTTGTTCTCATGTCAACTCTTATCCTTAATTGCAGAGTCAGATGTGAGATCTCAGTTATGTAGAGTATATTACTTCCTCGTATATGCACCCTTTCACCCCTTATTACCCTCGATGTTATATAAAATCTACTTACTGGGACATGTTATACTCCTTCCTTTTACCTTTCATCTCTTTTTTCTCTTTTATTTGCATCGGACGCAGGGATACAGATCCCATACTCTTCTTACTGTTTTTACCCTTTCCACCTTGCTTGCGGTCCTCGGTCGTTCACTGTCAACAGTGGGTTGCCCGACTATCGCTCTCTTCACCTTCTCTTTTTATTCTCTTTTTTGTTTTTAGATATATATTTCCAAGAAATCTTTTTCTTCAGACTTCTTTCTCTCTAATCCCTAACTACCCTTTAACCCCTTCCTGAACTTGTACTCCCCTCTAGTACCCCTCCCCCCTTTTTTTTTTTTTTTTTTTTTTTTTTTTCCTTTCCCTCTTCTCCTACCCCCCCAACCCCAACTATGACTGATCACGGGACACAAACTTTGTCCTTTATGACATTAAACACTAAAGGTCTTAATATCCCAGAAAAACGTTCCCATCTCATTCGGGATGTTACTCGCGCACACTGCGATGTCGTATTTTTGCAGGAGACGCACTTTTGTAGGGGGAAGGAACCGGCTTGGTTTAACCCTAAATTCCCCACTTCCTTTTTTGCATCTGGTACCTCTAAAAAAAACGGGGTGGGTATATTGATAAAAAAATCCTCCCCTTTTTCGCTTTCTCATATAGAGAAGGACACGGAGGGTCGATATCTGATAATCATAGGTACACTTCATAATAGACTTGTCACTCTTGTCAATGCCTATTTCCCGAACCAACACCAGAATACATTTTTGAATTCCCTAACTAACAAAATTTTCGAACTCCGTAAAGGAGCGCTGATACTTGGTGGTGACTTCAATGTCCCACTTGATCCCATCTTAGACACCTCCAAAATGACAACCTCAGTTTCCAACAAGATCCTCAGACAGTGCAACGCCAGACTAGAAGAACTAGCGATTCATGACACGTGGCGAATACTTTATCCCACCAGACGAGATTACACTTTTTATTCCCACCCTCACGAAGTATACTCTAGGATTGATTATTTTTTCACTGACCAACTGACCTTAGCGGGAGTCTTAAACACAAAGATACTTCCCATGACCTGGTCTGACCATGCCCCAGTAGTATGTCAGATAAAGTGGCCCTCAGCACCAGACAGACCATTCATCTGGAGGTTTGATGACTTTTTGCTGAATAACCAAGTAATTAAAACCCTAATCACTAATAAAATACAGGAATATTTTCAGAATAATGAGAATGGGGAGGTACCGGGCCATGTTGTGTGGGAGGCCCATAAGTGTGTAATTAGAGGCGAACTAATACAACAGAAAGCTTCTCAATCTAAGCAGCTCAGACTCAGATACACGACCCTCCTTAAGCAGATACATGACCTAGAATCCAAACATAAGACAACACCGACAGACGCACTGACCAAACAAAATCTTCTTCAAGCCAGGAGAGAAATACAAGACATACACTCTAGGGAACACCAAATCACCGCACTAAAGCTGCAACAAAAGTACTATGAATTCGGAGATAAGCCCGGTAAACTCTTGGCGAGAGCTTTAAAAAGGAGACAGTCTAAATCCCACATTCACTCCATATTAAACCGTAATAGCCAAACTTGCTCAGACAGCCCTTCTATAGCAGAAGTACTTAGATCCTATTACCAGAATTTGTACAATCTCCGGGATGAGATGGTCTCTCCAGTGGTTTCTGAGGGGATACCTCTGGGATCCCCTATTGACTCCTATCTAGAACCCTTATCTCTCACGACCCTCTCTGATGAGGAAAGAACGAGTCTGGACGCAGACATTTCTACAGAGGAGGTGGCCAAGACTATAGATAGCTTACCGGCAGGTAAAAGCCCAGGCCCAGACGGTTTCAGCGTAAAATACTATAAAAATTTTAAAGACACCCTATCCCCCCGCCTAGCCTCCCTATTTAATAACATCGGAAATTCCCATGATTTCCCATCAACTATGCTCCTTGCGCATGTTACAACCATTCCAAAGCCAGGGAAGTCGACAGACCGGCCTGAAAATTTCAGGCCAATATCCCTCCTTAATGTTGACCTGAAAATTTTTGCAAAAATTTTATCTTCAAGGTTAAACAAATTCTTGCCACAACTAATCTCTCCAGATCAGGTGGGCTTTGTCCCTGGCAGAGAGGCCAGAGACAACACTTTAAAGGCTGCTCTGCTGGTGAACTATGCGCAAGTTAATAACATCCCGTCAGTACTTATATCAACGGACGCTGAGAAAGCCTTTGACAGGCTCAATTGGAACTTTCTCAGGGCGGTCCTACTAAAAATGAATTTCGGCCAAACCTTCATCAAAAAAGTCTTCTCTCTATATTCGGGCCCAACCGCACAAGTAAAAGTCAACAATATTCTATCTGACCCTTTTAAAATCTCAAACGGCACACGCCAGGGCTGCCCCTTATCTCCCTTATTGTTCGCCCTCTCCATAGAAATATTAGCACAGAAGATTCGAGACAACCAGAAAATCCCTGGCATTAGGATAGGAGACCAGGAACATAAGGTTTCGCTATATGCGGACGATATCCTTCTATCGGTCACTGACCCGATAACCTCAATCCCGGAAATTCTTCGAGAATTTGAGGAATATGGAAAAGTCTCCAATTTTCATTTGAACCAAGCCAAATCAGAAATTTTAAACATCAACTTACCCCAAACGGACATATGCCGCTTAGCAGATATTTGCAAATTGCGGGTAAAAACGCGGACACTCAAATATCTGGGGATCAACCTCACCCCCAAAACAGAAAGCCTCTTCGAGGCTAATTACACTCAATTATCCCAATCAATTGTGGGCGACCTCTCATCCTGGAGAAACAAACAGATTTCATGGTTGGGTAGGATAGGGGTGGTAAAAATGAATATCCTCCCGAGGATTCTATACTACCTTCAGACTCTCCCTACCCCGTTTCCCAACCAGTACCTATCAAAACTTCAAAGTCAACTGGAGGAATATATTTGGGGGGGCATCAGACCTAGGGTTCCCAGAAACACACTATACTTACCTAAAGAGAGGGGCGGGCTGGGCATCCCGAACCTGCTACTTTATAAAAAGGCTATTAATCTCCAACATCAAGTTGAATGGTGTGTCAACTCTAGGGATAAAACTTGGGTCCAGGTGGGACGGGCTATATTGAACACTCAAAATGCAGGCACATTGGGATGGATTTCAAACAAGAACAGACCTAAACTCATTAGCCAGTACCCGCTGCTGAGGGAATTCTTCTCGCAATGGGATAGAACACTAATAGAACATCCGCATATCTCCTCAAATCCTTCTCCTCTTACGCCCTTTACACATAATCCAGACATTCCTTTCCCAGGTATCGCCCTGCCGACTCTTGACAAGACACGACTGGACCAGACCATGTTCCATAGGTTACTACTAAATAACAAACTCAGGAGTCTAGATGAATTGGAGGAGATGGGCCTGAACATACCATGGTTTTTCCACAGGCAGCTTCAGCATTTCGTGCTCACACATAAAAGGATGGGCAGCATCTCCAGACCAGTGAGCCAGACAGAATCATTCTGCCTGTTGACTCGCACTCCCTCACACTTAATCTCAATCATGTACAAGCTACTGTCATCACATAAGGACTGCCATATACCTACCTTTGTTAGACAGTGGAATAGTGAGCTAGACTGCCCTCTCACAGACACAGACTGGCACAAAATATACCACAACCACTCTAAAGCCTCAATATCAGCTAGAACCTTAGAATCCAACTACAAATACCTGTCTCGGTGGTATCTTACACCAGACAAGATTAAAAAAATGTATAAGAAATCAGATGGTAGGTGCTGGAGGGGCTGTGGAGAGGTCGGGACTTTTCTCCACATCTGGTGGTCCTGTGATATGATATCTCCATTCTGGAGCTCTGTAATGGATATCATTGACTCCAAATTAAATATTACATTACGCAGAAATCCGGACTTTTTACTATTCTATGGGCTGCCCAAAATGTCAGAGAAACCTAAAAAATATCTACTATATATAATGTTAAATAGCGCAAAAGCCCTCATCCCCCAACACTGGAAATCAGATAAAATCCCTCTTGCAGCAGACTGGGAAGCCAAGGTGGACAGACACTTGGCACTAGAAAGATTTCGATATATGAGAGACGATCGAATCGAAATTCATGAATACATGAAAGAGATTTGGAGACCCCTGGTTAGATGAGCTCCTGATACCTCGCCCCTTTTCAATGTAAACACACGCTTGACCTCCTCCTCCCTTCCCCCCCCCCTTTTTTTTTTTTTTTTTTTTTTTTTTCTCTCCTTCTCTTCCCCCACCCCCCCATCCCAATGATGAGAACCCCTTCCTTTCCCCTCTCTCCTCTTCACACCCCTTTTTCTCTTTTCCATTTTCGTATTTCCTTTACTCTTACACTATTTCCTCTTTTTCCTCTCACGACGGGCTTCATTATTTCCATTGCCCATCATAATCTCAAGGCAGCAGAGATTCTTGTTGTTTGCTTTCAGTAAAGCATAATAATAACATATCTCAGATGTGAGACGTACGGAAATGTTACAAAGAATTTTGGTTACACATAGATTTTATGAACAATTAGTTTCAGAAATGTAACAAACAACTTACTGTAAGATTTCAGTTCTGTATATTGTTGTTGTATCCTTGCTGACCTTTATGCTTATGCAATGTATCATGTTTACTTTCAATAAAGTTTCTTTGAAAACGAAAAAAAAAAAAAAAAAAAAAAAAAAAAAAATCCTGTATAAAACTGTTTAAAAACTTACTTAGAAGCTGTCAGTTTGGCTCTGTTGAAAAGGTGGCTGGAAAGCCCACTACAAGTGGGAAATAAGACACTCCCCCCCTCCCCCTTCTTTTGCATATGAAAAGACCCTTTACACAAACAGGAGCAAGCTGGAGAAGGTAGCTGACGGTATTCACATAAAACTTTGGGGCTTGGTTAGGAGTCTGAAAATCAGAGCAATGTTATTTAAAAATAAGCAAAACTATACATTTATTTTAAAATAAAAGTTTATGGGCTATATAAATAGATCATCTACAAAACATTTATGCAAAGAAAAAATGAGTGTATAATGTCCCTTTAAGTTACTATCAAGACAACAAAAGCCACACAGTCTGAGCGGTTTCGACCTCAGTGCCTTTCTTCCCCTTAAATCCCGCCATTTGCCTTATTCCACCACGAAATAGCAAGTGTCATTGTCGGCTCTTCTTGTTGAAAACCACTGCTTTAAATAAACAGGAACTGCTCATCTCAAAAAAACTGCTAGATCTGGGTGAGTATAATTAAAAATAAATCATATACTACGGTTTGCTCTTTCCTCAACAAATGTCTACAACCTGCTGTGTTTTTGCATGAAAATGTCAAGACCTTTACTTTCTCATTTAATACTCTCCAAAAATAAATAAATTATTAGCAGTCAGCAATTAAATGGTCAATGAAATAAAAAATAAACGTAACTTTTTAAAAACTTTGCAATTTACTTCAATTATTAAATATGCCACTTTATTGGTAGGTTCATAGGCACACAGGAGCAAGAATTTGTCTTTAGTACTTTATGGTAGCAGTGGTGTTGCAACAATGTATAGAATTGCTTCAAACATTGCTGCAACACGACTGCCATAAAGTTCTCAGATGCCATAAAGTTCTCAGAACACATGCAAGTTCAACAAAGGATACCAAGTAAATTTGATAACCAAAGTAAATTGGAAAGTTTATTTTTTATAAATTACGGGCTCTATCTAGACCAGTGTTTCTCAACCATGGCCCTTACGCACCGCCAACAGGCACGGTTTTCATTATAGCTGAACTAGCACACAGGTGAAATATTCAGCTGATAATTAAGAGCAGATTTAGTAACCATGGTGATTATTTCACCTGTTCTCTAGTTACGCTATAATGAAAACCCTGCCTGTTGGGGATACGTAAGGACCGCGTTTGGGAAACACTGATCTAGATGATTAAGTTTAATTTTGACTACATTGTCCCTTTAAAACTAAGCTCCTTTCCATGAGTGCGTACTGTGGTAGGCTCAGGAGTATGCAGGTGTCTAAATGGTAGCAGTGTTTGCAACAATGTTTGTGACAATGTTTTACATATAATGCTCAAGACACATGAACGCCTGAGCCTACCTAAGTATGCTCTAATGAAAAGCATCCATTAACAAACGGTACAAACTAAGAAGTAAATTTGACGTCAGAAGCAAATTGAAAAGTTTTTAAAATTGATATGATTTGCCTGAATGATGAAAGTTACATTCTCATTGTCAACTCTCTTCACTTCATATACACTGAAGCATTTATTTTCACATTAATTTTTCTTGAATGACCTCAAAGAAATCTGTTATGATAAATATTTCTATCATTGCTTTATACTCACTTGAAAGCATTTTAAATTAGACTGTGAATCAATTGTATCTAAATATATATGATTTATAAAGGAATCATATATATGCATACTTATAAATCTAATCATTTAGATGTCAACCTAATGCTTACTTACACTTTCATAAATATTTTTTTCTTGAGACACAAATGTTAGAGTCTCTGCTTTGGTACAGAAGAATGAACCCGATTTGATAACGTTGACCACTCAGGTCACCTGCCCATTAGCCAATAAGACAAATGGAAAGAAAAGAAAGGGAAAAACTATTCCAAAACAATATTATACAATATTATAAAAAAGCATCATATTTTTTCAAATACAAACTTAAAACATTATGTGGATATCCAAAAAAAAAGTATACAAATAAAAAAATGGCACAGCTTAAAGGGATAGGAAAGTTGAAATTAAACTTGCATGATTCAGATAGAGCATGTCATTTTAAGACAATTCTAAATTCACTTCTATTTTCAAATGTGCTTCGTTCTCTTAGTATCCCTTGTTAAAAAATAAATACGCACATATCATACACTAGTGGGAGCTGCTGCTAATTGGTGCCTGCACACATTTGTCTCTTGTGATTGGCTAAATAGATATTTTCAGTTTCCTGTCAGTAGTGCAATGCTGTACCTTCAGCAAAGGATAACAAGAGAATTAAGAAAATTTGATAATAGAATTAAATTGGAAAGTTGTTTAAAATGGTATGTTCTATAGGAATCATAAAAGAACATTTTTGGGTTTACTATCCCTTTAACTGCAAAAAAACTTATTACAAAAATCTCAGTCGTTGGGCTGCGACAACCACTATTTTAGTAAAACAAAACAAAAATATGAGGTGTAATGTGGTAATGTTTGAGTCTTAACTACCAGAGCCTACAATTATTTATGCTTAAATTATTAGGCATTTTGGCATGCCCACACCTTTGGGTTCCAACATGGAAAACAATACTCTATAACCACACTGTAATTCTGTAAATCTTCAGAGCTCAAAAACACTACTTGACTACTGAACACTTGCAAATAAGTACAACCTTTTTTTAAGGTAGACAAGCCACAGTTTTCTGACAAACTACTGAAATGC